>NC_136316.1:4612456-4824956 GCF_964198595.1 Lampetra fluviatilis
CTGCTAGACATGTCCATATGATAAGCCCCTTCGTTGAGCTATCATTTGTGAGAGCCAGGTCGCACAGTGGGGCCTTACCTGGTGAAATAAAAAGTGTGTGTGGGTTGCGATCTGTCAAAAGTTCAGCACTTGGGGAGACAAAAGCGGTCAGGTGTGGTACCGGGTCTCGCCGTGCGGACGCGATGGACTACTGTACGTATGTTGGATGTCATTGACCTTCCAATCCCCCAATGCTAGATGAGAGGGGCTGTTTGACCATACTTCACCACGCTGGTCTAGGCAGGGGGCATACACTTGGTAGTTGACTGCACTGCCCTCTGCAGCCCAGCACGTATCGCAGCAGCCTGTAGCAAATATATATAGAATGTAACTAATTCTATTGTGGACATTTATAGCAGACAAATACTCTCAGCGCGTGATGTGGATTCCAAATGTGGAGAAACAACGGAGGACCCGGAGAAAAGTCCACGCGACCACGGGGAGAGAGAGAGCCGCAAACTTCAAATATACAGCAGCAGGCGTCAGGGTCGGGATCAAATCCACGCCCTCCTGCACACCAGGCGATGTAGTTAACACATTCCTGCGGAGGGAGCTGGTAGGAACGTTGGGTTGCTCGGGCAATGGCCAGGGTCAACGGCGGCGTGGTGTATTCCGCAAATATGGCCGACTGTGAGGGCGGGCACAAGCCGGCGTGAGTAGGTTTTATAAGGGCACCACGGGGTGACCAGCCCCTCCCCACCCAGCCCCACCTCTCCCACCCCCCACCCAGCCCCTCCCCACCCAGCCCCTTCCCACCCTCCCCACCCAGCCCCTCCCCACCCTCCCCACCCAGCCCCTCCCCACCCTCCCCACCCAGCCCCTCCCCACCCTCCCCACCAGGTGGTTCATACCAGTAACATCTCCTAGCCACCGTGATGATGAGAGAGACACTGCAGACTCCAAATCTACAGCAGGCGTCAGGGTCGGGATCGAACCCACGACCTCCTGCACACCAGGCGAGGTAGTTAACATCTCCTAGCCACCGTCATGATGATGAGAGACACCGCAGACTCCAAATCTACAGCAGGCGTCAGGGTTGGGATCGAACCCACGACCTCCTGCATACCAAGCGAGGTAGTAAACATCTCCTAGCCATCGTGGCGCCGCCCTGGCATGCATGGTTTGCCCATCCAAGCGCGACCCAGGCTCAAACTTGCTTAGCTTTCGAGATCTGACAAGAAAATATAAACAAATACAAGATCGATTTAAAGCTTTCGTGACTGCAGGGATTCATCTTCTTGGTTCTTTCGGTAAAGTCACGTAGAAGGGAAATAATAAAATAATAAAAATAAAACATAATATAATAAAAAATAAAACGTAATATGTAAAAAAGTGTATTATTTTATTATTTCCCTTCTACGTGACTTTACCGAAAGAACCAAGAAGGTAAATACAAGACCGTGCAGTCCAGATGGACCCCGGTAGAAATGTGTAAGTCCTACCGAATGTGGCAAAAACTCGACCGATTAATCCAACCCAAGTTTATCTTTCGATTCAATTTAAAACGCATTTCGTGAGAACTGCTGTTTGTGTGACTCTAGTTTGTTGTCCTTCCCCCGCACCTCCCGATTCGCACGGTTGGCTCGGTACGGCGCGAAAGAAATTCAAAGTACATACGACACACAACTTCAGTCGTGTCGATTTATCTACACGGGTAGAATCGTCGGATTTGTTGACAAACGGCACTCAATGTCCCTGTCAACGCGGTGCCCTCTCGTGCGGTGGGTGCAGGCAGGAGAGGTTCGTCCACCAGGAGGCGTTGGGACGCCACCCGTCAAAGCAGATGGAGCTTTTACTGGTAGGGACCTCCTGGTTATACCACCCCCAGAGGGGATTATTGTGTCCGTCCATCCGTCGTGCAGAGAGGGGCTGGGTGGGGAGGGAGGGGCTGGGTGGGGAAGGTGGGGAGGGTGGGGAGGGGCTGGGTGGGGCTGGGTGGGGAGGGGCTGGTCATCCCGTGGTGCCCTTATAAAACTCAACGTTTAACCTACTCACGCCGGCTTGTGCCCGCCCTCAGTCGGGCATATTTGCGGAATACACCACGCCGCTGTTGACCCTGGCCATTGACCGAGCAACCCAACGTTGCTGCCAGCTCCCTCCGCAGGAATGTGTTAAATTATTTTTCTAAGGGGCCGTCCATAAATGACGTCACGCACCTAGGGGGGGGGGGGTCAGACATTTGTGACGATGTGTGACGAGTGGGGGGGGGGGTGAGAAATGTGACGTCACATCAAAATGCGCAACTTTAAATAAATATACACAACACGTTTTACTTAATTAAATAGACTTTTAAATAAATGTTTTCTCCTACAACATCAGAGTGCAGCGCCACATTACATACGCACTACAATGACAATAGTTTAAAGCGATTTGAAGCATGTTTATTTGGGGGGCGGGGGCAGAGCTTTGTGACGTTATATTTGAGGGGGGGGGTCTGACTTTTTGTGACGCCATGTGACGAAGGGGGGGGGGTCAAATCGTCCAAAATCGCGTGACGTCATTTATGGACGGCCCCTAATTAAGAAAAGTTATTTTCTATCAATAGTTTTGCTGTGATTAAAATAATAATCATTCTTTCAACGGGAATGGGCTAGCGAAGATAACATTTTAAGTTGTTCGTAGCTACACGTGTTAGCTACTACCCACCCAGCCCCTCCCTGCTACTACACGTGTAGTAGTAGCTACTACTACACGTGTAGTAGTAGCTACTACTACACGTGTAGTAGTAGCTACTACTACACGTGTAGTAGTAGCTACTACTACACGTGTAGTAGTAGCTACTACTACTACACGTGTAGTAGTAGTAGCTACTACGCACTTTCAAGGGCCCCGCACTAAATGCTTTCAAGCTATCAATACCGGTTCAGTGATTCTGTACTTGCTCTATTACTATAGTACTATACCGCCTTCAACTTTTACGAACGACACGTGTAGTAGTAGCTACTACTACACGTGTAGTAGTAGCTACTACACGTGTAGTAGTAGCTACTACTACACGTGTAGTAGTAGCTACTACTACACGTGTAGTGGTAGCTACTACGCACTTTCAAGGGCCCCGCACTAAATGCTTTCAAGCTATCAATACCGGTTCAGTGATTCTGTACTTGCTCTATTACTATAGTACTATACCGCCTTCAACTTTTACGAACGACTGGGTGTTTAAGGTTAGCGATTTGTCGTATTATCTGGCTGTATGAAAAAATACAATTACTTTACTATGCAAGAAAAAAATTGATGTGTTTTAATATTAACGTTTTATTTAGTTATTTAAGGCCCCTTTATAACAAATGCCACAGGCCCCGCACTAGCTTAGTCCGACACCGGATGGGTGGCCAACACCACGCACGACCACCTTTGTCTCCCCAGTGGCGATGTTTACACACCGCACCAGGAACTCACTTGAAGCTGAGTCGACCTAGGGGAGGCTCAGGACCGGTTCAGATAATACCACGCTATACCACCGCCATCGTCACCGGAACACCAATAATAATTATTACGATGAATTATAATATTTATTATAATCAAGTATCATTTTAATTATCATATTATCATATACATTATACTTTATTATAATAAATATTATAATTAGTCGTAATGATCCCGCGCCCTGCTCCTATTGAATCGTGGTTGTGTTGAGTACAAAATCAGGCACTGAACTCCACTGATCAATTAAACCCAAGTTTATTTTTCAATTAAAATCATGACGCCGCTGCGCGTCACACTATACAGTATATTTAACACACGCTTATTCATCATACATATATAAAAAAATAAACGCCGGGTCTGCGCGGCGCGCTGCGTAACCCAAAGTTTCCCCAAATTCCAGTCCGAGCGATCCACCACCCCACCACCATTCTCCGACTTTCCGCGTTTACCAATTCACTCCTCCGCACGCGATTACCAAGTACTGCAACTCGTGCCACGCTACACGCGCCACATGGTTGTATAACACGTCCCAGGTGACGCGCTAAGCAATAAACCCGTCTGCATTGATAAAAGTCGATTCAAATGAAGACTGAGATCTCAGCGTGCGTGCGTGCGTGCGCGTGTGCGCGTGTCCCGTGTGTGTGCACAGGCTTTTGGTGGTACATGTTGTTTATGCCATTTATTGTGAAAATTCCGTCACAGTTCCTATGATCACTGTTGCATTGCTTTCACGGCTTTGTTTTGGTGATTTCGAAAAGTGTATTGGTTTAGCCATGTTTGTGTTGTTGTAGTACAGAGTTAGACTGATGGCCTTAATCTAAGTTGTCTTGTGGTTGTTGTTGGTTGTTTGACTTGCATCCCAATGGGATTTTTGCACACAGCGTTGGTGTACGGTGCATTTTCTGCAATATTTTGCTGTCTTTTCTTGGATTTTCTGTTTGCACTCAGTCACATATTCACTTTAAGATGTTTTTTTGTTCATGTTTTTTGTTTGTTGCGGTTGCACCCGATTCAAGAGCCGAATGGCTCACAGGGCTATACCTAATAAATGAACTAGAACTTGTGTACGTGCACACGTGGTGTGTTCCGTGTGTGAGTGTGTCCGAGTGTTTCACGTGTGCGCGTGTCGTCCACACACGCTCCCACGTGACGCGGACAGAGTTACTTACTCGGCGCGTCACACGGGACGTGTTTAACAATCACCGTGCTCGTGCAAGCAGCGTGGAACGAGTTTGTTTGAATGTAGAGGAGTAAGACGGTAACGGTAAACACGGGGGGGGGGGGTGGTGTCGTTCGCGAGGTCTGGAGTCTGGAAAACCCTGGACTGGAACGAATCCGTGTCTCTCTCTCTCAATCGGAATCCCACCGCTCCCAACCAAATATTACGCACTTTCGACTCCCACTTTACAAATATTTTAAAAACCGGCACTCGACTTTCGACACGCGGAGGGTGGAGGGAGAGGGTGGGTGAGGGGTGAGGGGTGGTGGGGACATTTTGATAAAACAAAATAAAGACGACTGAAGTACACAAAGATCCCCCGTGTAGCCTTAACAGACTGTTCGGGCAAGTGCTGTTAGCGAGCAGCACCTATAAAGGCCGGCGCGGCACACGAGGGGGTGGGTTGGTGGCCAACACCACGTCCGGCCACCTTTGTCTCCCCCCAATGGTGATGTTTACACGCCGCGACCAGGTTACTCATTTAAGGCTGAGCCGATCTACCGGTTAAAATATTCGCCAGTAATCGGCCACGAGCGTGATTTGAACTGGGGTCGCCGGATGTTTTGCCGGAGTGCGCTAACCACTGCACGACCGGCTCCCCACACTTAAGCACGAAACAAAGATGCTCCCCCGTATAGCCTTAACAGACTGCAGGGCCAAGTGCTGTTAGCGAGCACCTATAAAGGCCAGAACGGTACACGAGAGGGTGGGTGGGCCAGCATCACGCCCGACCGCCTTTGTCTCCCTAGTGGCGATGTTTACACACCGCACCGGGTACTCATTTGAGGCCGAGTCGACCTAGGGGAGGCCCAGGACCGGTTCAGATAATCGTCACTGGTGTTGGCCGTGAGCGGGAATCGAACCCGTGTCGCCGGGTTCATAGCGCAGCGCGCTAACCGCTACACTACCGCTCCCCACACTTAAGCACGCACACACACACACGTAAGTATGTACACGCGCACACACACGTACCCACGTGTACACATGTGACGTAACAGCACTCTTATGCCTGTCAGCTCGTACTCTTTGGTTCTTTCGGTAAAGTCACGTAGGTATACAGAACCAAAGAGTATGGATTCCTGCAGTCACGAAAGCTTCAAACCTGTCAGCCGAGTTCACGTCAAGTACACTACAGAAGGTGTCCTTCTTTAGTAAAGTAATTGTATGTTTTCAATTTGCTATATACGGCCAGATAATACGACAAATCGCTAACCTTAAACACCCAGGCGTTCGTAAAAGTTGAAGGCGGTGTAGTACTATAGTAATAGAGCAAGTGCAGAATCACTGAACCGGAATTGATAGCTTGAAAGCATTTAGCGCGGGGACCTTGAAAGTGCGGGGCCCGTAGCTACACGTGTAGCTGCTACTACGTTTGCTACTTGAATAACACTGGTCAACCAAAAAAACATGTTTTTCTGGCCTGGACTTTTGCAGCTGTTCTAGACTAATTTCAGGGTGCTGATTCCAAAACTGATCTCAGATTTGCTCTATCACATCTCATTTTATGCTATCGGCATACCCCATTTTCATTGATTTTACCCGAAATTTACTCTGTCCCTTATGATTGCAGGTTGTTCCGAGTCAGTGACTGCTTTAGTGTTAAAATATGGTGCCTGAATTTTTAGGATAGTGTGTTTATAATATAATTTTATGTAGATATCCACATTTATTTAATATTTTTCTTCTGCAGTTTTTATTGAAAATGCAATATTTAATATCTCAAAAACCTGATGTGATAGACAAAAACTGATACCAGATTTGGAATGCCATAAAAAGTGTGTTGACCAGTGCAATCCGGCACTGGGTTGGCGGTGCTGTTGCGAGATTTCGCGCAGTGAGTACAAAAACAAAAACGGAGGAGCGTGGAAGTGAACGCTAGAGGGCAGACGCCACCTCCTTGCAAGGCGCGGGCAAGGAACGCAATGGGTGGGTGGGATTGGAATACCGACTCACGGTCTGTCGCCGACCGAGAAAAAAACAAAAGCCTCGTGAGCGATGGACTCACGTGTAGCGATATCGAAGGGACACGGCTCCACTTTTTTCGTGGCATTCCTGTCACCCCTCCTCCCTCCTTCCACTCCCCCCGTAACTGGTCGTCTTCACACACGAGGAGCAGTCGAAACGCGAGCTTTGGAGGCGCATTGTCGGAGACGTTAAAGCAGACGCTGGTGACGGACACGCGTCTGGTACGGCGGAGAGCTTGCGGAGGGCTTTCGTGACTGCAAGTATTCGTATTCTTAGGTTTTTTCGGTAAAGTCACGTAGGTAATTAATTGAGATTTTTTTACCTACGTGACTTTACCGAAAAAACCTAAGAATATGGATTGAACATGGCTGATTGTGTAATTTTTGTTTGTCATCGGTATGCATTTCAGTCTGGATTAGAAGCTTTCGTGACTGCAGGAATCCACACTCTTTGGTTCTTTCGGTAAAGTCACGTGGGTAGACGACTTCAGAATTTTCTTGCTGTGGTTGTCCCACCTGATGTTTCGCTTGTGTTCCGATCGAAACGTCGTGATTTGTTTTATTTTATTTCTACCTATGTGACTTTACCGAAAGAAGCAAAGAGTACGGTATAACATTTTTTAAGCGATTTTTTTTGTTCTGGACAAAGTCGGTCAGGGTGGAGTGGTGGCACAGCGGTTAGCGCCATCGCAATAATACACAAACATGTTTTTAACACTTCTGAGAATTTGCAACAATACCACAAAAAACGCGACTCCGGGCTCTGGAGACCACCTGGAGAAGATCCCAGCCACGTGTTGACAATGATGGCGAACTTTTTTGAAGCTATTAACATTACATTTGTTATCGTGTTACATTGTGTTATTATCCGTTGTTTTCCCATTAAAACCGATAGTCCCGTATAAGTGTTAACATGTTTTTGAAGCGCCCTGTGTACCCAGCGGCTTGAGTTTTGATTCCCCACTGCGGTGGGCGATGACTGAACCGGTCTGGGGGACCCACCAGCACCACCAGCACCACCAGCACCACCATCAGCAGCACCACCACCAGCACCACCATCAGCAGCACCACCACCAGCACCACCACCAGCACCACCACCACCACCAGCACCACCACCAGCACCAGCACCACCACCAGCACCACCACCAGCACCACCACCAGCACCACCACCCTGCACCCATCAGTACGGCTGAACAACCTCCACGGCGAGTGCAGTGGCCTTAGGGCCGTGGTTCTTAACCTCTACTGCAGCCTTGCATCCCCCTTTGTTTCTCAATCGCTAGACATACAATGAACAACGTTAATAAGCACACAGGGCTTGATGAAACAGAGTCATCTTCTTGGTTATTTCGGTAAAGTCACGTAGAAGGGAAGTGATAAAATAATAAAAATAAAATAATTCTCACGACGTTTCGGCCACAACGCAAGCAGCCGTCCTCAGGTGAAAGCCAGGTCTGTCGAGGCGACAGCGTCTGAATGAAACAGCACACGTGCTTGGAGCATATATATAAGCTGGGTTGGAAGGGGGGGAAAGGGCGCCTTGACAAAATAATTTGCATATCAAGAGGAATTTAGCATAATTTTATCTTATTATGTTTTATTTTTATTATTGTATTACTTCCCTTCCACGTGACTTTACCGAAAGAACCAAGAAGATGAATCCCTGCAGTCACGAAAGCTTTAAATCGAAATTTAATTATTTTATTATGTTTTATTTTTATTATTTTATTATTTCCCTTCTACGTGACTTTACCGAAAGAACCAAGAAGATGAATCCCTGCAGTCACGAAAGCTTTAAATCGAAATTGAATTATTTTAGTATGTTTTATTTTTTTTATTTTATTATTTCCCTTCTCCGTGACTTTACCGAAAGAACCAAGAAGATGAATCCCTGCAGTCACGAAAGCTTTAAATCGAAATCCACCACGGTCGTCAACACTGCGGCCCTGAGACGATGTGTTTCACAAGGTGACGTTTCGGGCAATGGGCCTGCACAGCGGAGAGCCGAGAGAAGGCCCCATTGGCCCGTAGCGTCGCTTTAACAGTATACATTTTCCCATTCTTTTAAGGCCACGGTGGTATTGACGAGTGTGCCGAGTTTTTTTTAAAGACTTGCATTTTGAAGGTGATCCATTCACGGTCTCGGGGGAGAATATAGCTCGTGTCGTGGAGGAGGGTTTTGATGATTTTGAAAGGAACGCACCATTAGACCACCTTCCCGGCGCGCGTGCAGAAGTTCGTAGGTCCGAGTGCGGTCCGGAAGGGCCCCCCCCCCACGTCGACCAACGCGTGGACTGATGATTCGTATCTGAATTTCGATTTAAAGCTTTCGTGACTGCAGGGATTCATCTTCTTGGTTCTTTCGGTAAAGTCACGTAGAAGGGAAATAATAAAATAAAAAAAATAAAACATAATAAAATACAATTCTCACGACGTTTCTTCAGACGCTGTCTTTCCGACAGACCTGTTCTTAACCTGAGGACGGCTGCTTGCGTTGTGGCCGAAACGTCGTGAGAATTGTATTGTATTATGTTTTATTTTTATTATTTCCCTTCTACGTGACTTTACCGAAAGAACCAAGAAGATGAAGACCGTGTTGGAGTTTGCTAATTGTGTAGCATGTGCGCCGCTGGCAATGGAGAATCAGTAGCAGCAGCAGCACCACCACCACAGTTGCATTTGCATTACGAGGTCTACTGTGGAATATCTTACCGTAGAGTTACATTATTTATGTAACTGCCCACTTGTAAAATAAAAAATATATTTAAAAAAGTGGCAAAGCCTGGGACAGGATTTTTGAAATTGGTTGAAATTCCATATTTCCATAACGGGAGCTAGCCTTACCCGCAGGCCAATCACCTCCACATTCTCACAGAGCAGGTACTCATTTTAATAACCGAGCAGACGAGTTGGCGTCGATGATGGGATCAGTTGACCCCCGGAAAGCCTGGGACAGGATTTTTGGAATTGGTTGAAATTCCACATTCCCATAACGGGAGCTAGCCTTACTCGCAGGCCAATCACCTCCACATTCTCACAGAGCGGGGAACTCATTTAAATAACCGAGCAGAGACGAGTTGGCGATGATGATGAGATCAGTTGACCCTCTGAACCGGGATTTGAACTCGTGACCTAATTGATTACGAGTCGACAGGTAGGTAAGGACCGCACCTCCGATGAGCACGGTTGGCTACGTACGGCGGGAGAGAAGTTCAACAGACGTGCGTACATGATCACAGTGCGACACCCCAAGGAAAGCGCTAAAAGCTTTTAAAATCAACAAAAAGCGCCACGGGTGTGTCGTCATTTTCACCACGAATTCTTGTCTCACCCTACCAGCAACAACCACCACCACGACTCCAGGCCTCGAGACTCAACGCTACCCTCGTCATTGTTTTTAACCTCACGGACAACAGCAAAAAAAAAACCACGTGGATGGATGGATGATATTGCACCAAGACAACTTACTTCGCCGGGACAGATTGTCGCGTCTGCAAAGTGGGTCAGGAGTTGAACGTTGAGCTGGGATGATTCATATTCTTATGTTTTTTCGGTAAAGTCACGTAGGTAAAAAAATTTAATTACTAAAAATAAAATAAAAATCACGACGTTTCGGAGGCAACACAAGCTTCCGTCTTCAGGTGGAACCGTCAAAGCACGATAGCTGTATCAAGTGAGAGAGATTCCAAGAAAACAGAATTTATCTCACTTGATACAGCTATCGTGCTGTGACAGTTCCACCTGAAGACGGAAGCTTGTGTTTCCTCCGAAACGTCGTGATTTTTATTTTATTTTACTTTTATTATTTTTTTACCTACGTGACTTTTACCGAAAAAAACCTAAGAATATGAATCCTTGCAGTCACGAAAGCTTCAAATCTGGGATAATTCGTCGATTAACAATAATTACTTATTTAAACTATTTTTATTTTACCAGCTAAGACCAACTGAGCTATACAGCTGTTTTTCAGAAGCGACCTGGTCACAAATGATAGTTCAACTAAGTGGCTTATCACGTGGACATTTATAGCAGCCAAATACTCGAAACGCGTGACGTTGATTCTAAGCGTGGAAGGAAAAACTGGTGGAGCCAGAGAAAAATCCACGCGACCACGGGGGGAGAGAGACACGCAAACTCCAACTTTACAGCAGTCGTCAGGGTCTGGATCGAACCCACGGCCTCCTGCATACCAGGCGAGGTAGTTAACATCTCCTAGCCACAGCGGCGCTCTTTTTATCCAGGGAAGTCACACTCAGTGCACGGACCGACTCATTTTCAGAAGGGCCCTGCCGCCACATTGGGCGGTTTTTATTTTAAGACGATTTCGGCCAATGGAATGAATCCTCACACGCGTCGAGAAAACTCGGAGCACCCGGAGAAAATCCACGCGTGCGAGGAGGCAACGCTCTATCCCGTCATACAGAAGGATTTCTCATTCGCTGTGCCGCCTTACTCCTGGCGAGCCAGGGGGGGGGGGGGGGGGTACGGTTCCTCCTGGACACCCACTAGGAAGGGAGTTTCACAACCCATCTGTGCGGTAATCCACCAACTCTTTCACAGTGTCGCATTACAGGCAGTGCCACGTGCAGAGCAAGCCGCCACAACCTGGCTGGGTCGATTAAATGTTTTTTTTTAAATCGATTAATCGACCTAATATAAATGTAATCGATTGATTTGCCTTCTTGGTTCTTTCGGTAAAGTCACGTAGAAGGGAAGTAATAAAATAATAAAAATAAAACATAATAAAATAATTCTCACGACGTTTCGGCCACAACGCAAGTAGCCGTCCTCAGGACCTGTTCTCCACCTGAGGACGGCTACTTGCGTTGTGGCCGAAACGCCGTGAGAATTATTTTATTATGTTTTATTTTTATTATTTTATTACTTCCCTTCTACGTGACTTTACCGAAATAACCAAGAAGATGAATCCCTGCAGTCACGAAAGCTTTAAATCGAAATTTAATTATTTTATTATGTTTTATTTTTATTATTTTATTACTTCCCTTCTACGTGACTTTACCGAAAGAACCAAGAAGATGAATTCCTGCAGTCACGAAAGCTTTAAATCGATTGATTTACGTCGTTGATTACTCGGCCCCACTAAAAAACGGCGGTTGATCCCCTCATATTTGTGAAAAAGCGCTTTATAGCACATCGGGTTCCTCCAGCATAAATATTCTGATTCTGTTTAACACGTGAGCTTTCGCGACCAATATTATACACGAGGTTTGTTGGGTTAGATAGCGTAAATATAAATGTCGTTAAACCTGCCACCACCCACCACAGCTAATCCGTAACGAATCGGCACGTTCTGTGTACGTGACAAGTCTTACTAATTGGCTGTGTCGGGTGGTGGTGGGTTTAACAACGCATTTATTTTTAATTTTACTTTTTTTACCTACGTGACTTTACCGAAAAAAACCTAAGAGTATCATCCATAAGAGGGTTTTTTTTTTTGCTTGGTTACATCGCGTAAAAATAAACGCGTCGTTAAACCCCGCCACCACCCGACGGCACAACCAAACAAGTAAAGTTTTCCACTTATTCTTTGGTTCTTTCGGTAAAGTCACATATAAAGATAAATTAATTAATTAAATTAAAGACTAGCATACGACGTTTCGATTGCAACACAAGCAATCGTCATCAGGTATAAATTAAATAGAAACACAAATCTAATATACTTAGAAATGTAATGTATTTAATTTATACCTGATGATTGCTTGTTGCAATCGAAACGTCGTATGCTAGTATTTAATTTAATTTATTATCTTTATACGTCACTTTACCGAAAGAACCAAAGAATAATTCCTGCAGTCACGAAAGCTCCAAATTAAGTTTAAAGTTTTCCACGTAAACAGACCACGCCAATTCGTCACGAGCACAGCACACCGATGTGATGGAACTCCCTGGGGGGTTTCGCAGCACGCTGACCGCTGTCCCACGTGACTGAATCAACGCGGGCAGACGCGCTAGCCGAGCAGAGCGTTCCTCCAGCTGTTTTGCACTTCCAAGCCGAGCTGGGTGTTGTTTTTAAATCCTTTACATTAAGTTCACTTGCTTGCTTGCTTGCGCGCTTACGACCGTGCAAATCTTTCGGTCGTTTTTTAACCCACTTCCCGTGATCCAATCGAGCTGACATTTTGCACACAGACTCGTTGTGCGTGACAATTTATTTTCGTGAATTTTTCCCCCCCAAATTTTACACTTTTTAGGAAAAAATAAATTATATTTAATTACCAATTGCTTAATGGTGGCAGGCAATCATCTGACCCATAGGTGGCAGCCATCTCAAGCCAGAGGACGAGAGGACTCTAGCTGCCACGCATATAAAGGATTTATAGTGAAAAACTTTGTTTTTACGGGTTAATTTTTTTCGCTCTCGGAAGGACCCCTCCCGGGCGGCAACGATTGGCGTCGTGGGGAGATTGCCGCTCTACTTTTTGTTTTTGTTGTTTAACGATGGGACTCCGGGAGCTGGCTGGCTGTGCCACTCCGCACCGCCCGATTGGCTACGTACGGCGCGAAAGAAGTTCAACATACATACACACACTCACAAGTTTTGCAAGGCAGTTTTTAGCGGGGCCATTGATATCGTCATCGTCGTCGGGGTATTAATCTCAAATTGATTAACGGAAAAGATTTCCATGTCCAGTGTAGATCTCGCCAAAGGCTGTGTGTCTCCCGAGTGTCTTGTCTCACCTACTCCAGTCGAACAACGCGACCCTGAACGCATTTCCGCATTCGGCACAACGCACTTGGCACACCGCACCCGGCACACCACGTCCAGCACACCGCATCCGGCACATCGACTTGCCCCATGGTTGTGGCTGCTACTCGTCACGGCACCAACACAACACTGACCCAGAAAAAAAATAGCCAGTGAGAAATTAAGCCCTGGCTATTGTCGTTGTTGTTGTCGTTTAGTTCATCGCCGTTTATTCCGTTTCAATAAACGTTTGTTGACAATGCGACGGCCCCAACGCGGCGCGTGTCCGCGCGTCGCGTCACCGATTCACCGAGAATCTCAAGCTGCGCGGTTTCCCTTCGTTATTCACGAACTTGCCATCCGCGACTTTGGCTATTCGCGAATCGCATCCGAAACTCGACGCGACTGCAATGAGATAAAGCGCCGAGATAATTTCCACGTATTTTAATAGCTTATTCACGCATTTAAGGTGATTCATTAAAAAGGGTGAGATCATCACCTGATGATGACGATTGCTTGTGTTGCAGTCGAAACGTCGTGAGAATTTGTATTGTTTTATATTTATATTATTTTATTATTTCCCTTCTACGTGACTTTACCGAAAGAACCAGGAACATGAATCCCTGCAGTCACGAAAGCTTTAAATCAAAACAAATACAATGTTAATAGCTTTAAAACGTCAGAGTCCCCACTTGTTCGCCATGATTGTCAACAAGTGCCTGGAATCTTCTCCAGGTGGTCTCCAGTGCCTGGAGGCAAATTTCTCAGAAGCGTGAAATACATTTTGAAGCACCCTGTATACGTGCGCGCGCGCGCGTGCACAATATTGGTCTAATCGGTGTGGCGGGAGCCACGAGCCAACACCGATGAAGGCTCTCGCGTTGCACAGCGGCTGCCGTTGGTCACAGCTCCGCTCGCGTGGACCGGCGACCACGTTTTCCGCGCCGTGCGACTCGCTGTGGACCGCGTCGACCGAAGGAAGGCTCCAGAAGCCAGCGTCAGGGACTGAATGAGCACCGGTGGTTCAGATGCACGCTGTGGTCAGGAATCGAACCGGGGCTGCCGCGTACCACAGCGAGGCCGCACGCGACAACGCTACGCCGCGTCCCCGAGAGCGCGCCGAGACCCTGCTTGACCCCCCCGGCCCTCCCTCCTCCCCCCCGCCACCGGAGGCAGACGTCTCTCGTGCGTTCGGCGCGTTGCGTTTTATTTCCAGCGCGGCCCGGCGCGGTAAACGGCCAGCGTGGTGGGGGAAAGAATGAATGAACCCGGAGCGCGAGGGCTCCGTGATGGCTCGGCTCCGGTGTGCCGGTGGGAGTAAAACGGGGAGATTATAAAAAAACACGAGTACCAGAACACACTCCCCACCCGGACTCCGACACCGACAAACAAAAAAAAATCCTTAGGAGGTTACTTAAAAAGACCTGGCTCAATGAGCTTTATTGCCTAAAAAGTTACGCGGCGATCGCCCGCACGGCCACCACGGGATGTGTGCGTGCGTGCGTGCGCCCGCGCGCGCGACCGCACGGCGAAACTACGTCGTTGGGTTTTCATGAAGAAAAAAAGTTAAACGGACAAAAAAAATGAAACGGTCAACGCGTCGCGGCGGGGGCGATCGCGATCGGAAAAACGCGTGCGGCCCCCACGCACGTCAACGATAACAGCGAGCAGCGGGGGGGGGGGGTAGTGGGGAGCTGCTCCGGCTACATCGTCACGCAGTCCCTCCCCGCCGCGCTCTTTGCTTGCCGGGTAGAAAAACATTTTTTTAAACAAAAAGACGAAGTTCATTATTCTGTTCATTACTACTAAGCCGTAAGAAGCTGATTTGATTTACTTAACACAGCCACGTGGGGATTGTGGGGGGGTTCTCTCTTTTCGTTTGCTTTTGTTCAATCGCGACTTTAAAGCCGTCAATTTGGAAGAGCCGGTGAGGTACACGGTGCACACACACGGTACCACGCGTCTGTGTGTTTACATACACGGTATACAGTTAGGCGGTATACACACACAGTACACGCGTGTGCGTCTGCGTGTTTACATACACGGTACACACAAGAGCGGTATACACACGCACACTCTCTCACGGTGTACGCGTGCACAAAGGCAACGTGGATCGGCGATTCCACGCTAACGGGATTACAAGACCAACTGCGGGCGCATCGTCAGGCAGGGGCGATCATTCTTTCCCCAACGCGTAAAAAACATTCGGACACGACGCACGCGTCGCCGTTGACGATTATACCCACGCGCTGCAATCGCTGGTTCGTTTCCATCACCGCAGGAGCGCCCAACGGCGCGCACGCACGAGCATTCATACGCGCGACAACACAGGTTGAGCACAGGCGATACACAAATGATCGCAGGATCAACGCACCTCACGACACGCACGCGTGTGCCGCACGTGTGGCACGCACAAACAAAAACAAAGATCCCCCCGCGGAGCTTTAACAGACTGTTGGGGCAAGCGCTGTCAGCGAGCACCTATGAAGGCCTGGAACGGCACACGAGGGGGGTGGGTGGCCAGCACCACGCCCGGCCGCCTTTGTCTCCCCAGTGGCGATGTTTGCGACACACCGCACCAGGTACTCATTTGAGGCTGAGTCGGCCTAGGGGAGGCCCAGGACCGGTACAAATAATCGTCACTGGTGCTGGCCCTGAGCGGGAATCGAACTCGGGTGACCCCGGCTTCGTAGCGCGCTACACTACCGCTCCCCCTACACACACACACAAGCACGATACACATTCGCGTGCACACACACACAGCACACTTTGCGTACACGTTGTACAGTACCGATATCACATCATTGCATTTTATTCGGATAAAAAAATTCACCGACCCCCCATCCTCCGCTTCAAGGCCCAAGTGTCATGTCCCACCCCACCCCTCCCCCCCCCGCCCACCCCCATCCCACCTCCCGCCCCCCACTTACTAATCCTGCTGCCGGCACTTTAGTGGAATTGGAATCTCGACCGCTACAAAAATATACATCTCTAAAAACAGTGGAAAATATCTTCCCCACCCCCCCCAGCGACGGGAAAGCACAGCCCTTTTTGTTTCAAATCATCGCGCCCCGTTTCGCTCATCTTTTAGTTTGTTTGTTTGTCTGTTGTTGTTTGTCCTTGGCCTGTCAGGCTGGCCACCCGTTCCTCCGCCATCGCAACCGCCGCCCCCTCCTCTCCGCCGCCTCGGCCAGCCGCCAAAATAATTTCTCGCGGAGCGATATAAAATCTCCCGATAGGGCGATTCCCCCCGCGTTACACCGTAACCGTGCACAGTAAATTTGCATCTCACGTACCTATCGCTATTGTTTCACGCGCCCCGTTAATTCCGCTGAAAAAAGAAAGGTTCGCTTATTTTAAATGTTCTCGGCCAACAGTTCGCTCAACGCGAGCCGGCCGAACGAGCCTTCTAATCACTTGGCAAGTTACAAATCTGTGAAGCTCGTCACGTACGGGGTGAGCCTGTCAGTGTACGCCAAACATAATTTGAATTCGCGACAAAACTGCTTCAATTGCTCCCAAAGCACGACGAATTTTAACGGATAAAAGCTATTTAATGAGTAAGAACTTCGGTGCTTTGTGCTTGTAATTTCATAGATATTTTATCGGGGCGTAAAAGATCTGTGATAAATAAAATGAGCTACGGCTAACCGCAACATGACGACGATGGCCTTACGACGTAACCGCGTGTGGGGGGAGGGGGGGGGGTCGCCATGCCACGGGCAACTCGACCGCCCACCCAGAACCCTCGGCGGTCTAGTGGACAAAGGGGATTCTATTTATTTTACTTCTTTAAAAGACGAATGACGGTGGCGGAGGTGAAGGAGAACGTTCCGGCAGGCCGACGGTGCCGGCGCGCAAGCGGGCCCCCCCCCCCCCCCCCACCGAGCCGTTAACGACAGACGATTATAAAAAAACAAAAATTTCACCATCATTTGTTTGTTATCCGAGAAACGTCTTCACGGAAACGGCAGGCGACGATTTTGCCGATACCGGGGAGACAACCAGCTGGGAGCGCGTGCGTCAGTAGCAGTGCTGCACATTACTTAAGAGAAAGTCACCTAACGAGGAGACTCGATTGGGAAATAATAATAATCATGATATTAAGACTCAATGTAATAAAGAGATGAAGTAGCCACAGTGGCTGTGCTTTTGTGTAGAAGTCGTCGGCTTGTCTCGTACTAACGATGATAATGATGATGACAATCAGGACAACTGATGATGAAGATGGTGATGATTATGATGACGTGAGAATGAAGATGGGCAATGAATACGATAACAATAATGGCAAAGAAGATGATCGCAACAGAGATGGTGACGACACTGATGATCATGATGATCATGATGATCATTATGATGATGTCGACGACGATCATCATTATTCTGACGATGATGCCGACGGCGGCAATGGATGTGACGATGGGCATCAACGTCGACAAGACGTTGATAATCAATACGTGATAACTCTGACGAACAATAAAAACGACTAAAACAACGACGTTCAAAAACGATAATGATTACGATGACGACGACGACAATTAACGACAAACATGATCGATACGACAAGAATCAAAATAACGATTACGACGAGAGGAAATTTACGGAAAGTGAAAATTTAAAAACGACGGTGACGACGCTGAACAGTGACGGACGACGACGTGATTACGACCACCACCACCGTACAGAAGATCTCTCAACGGGACAACGACGTCGCCGCCTCCTCCCCCGCGCACACCCGGTCGCAGTGACCTCACAGCACCTCCCGCCATCGCAGCCTTCGAAGGTCAAAGTTCAAATCACGCGCGCGCACACACACGCGCGTTCCCACGCCCCCGCCACCACGCGCTCCCGCCGTCACAGAGTGATAACGGTGCCATCCTCCTCCATGCTGCCCCGCTGCAGCGCGCCGCCGTTCCCGTGCCCTCTCGCCACAACCGCCGGCGCTTTGCCACCGCCGCCCCCGCCCCCACCCCGCGACCCCCCGGCCCTCTCCGCCTGCGCCCCTCCGTTGAGCTCCGCGTCCGACTGGAAGCGCCGCGACAGCTCCCCGTTGGGCGACAGCGGCAGAGGCTCCAGGGAGAACGGCGCCGCCGACGACGACGACAACGCCGCCGCCGAATCTATCACCAGGTCTTCGTCGCTCTCCTCGCCGCTGTCCTCGTCCGTGTAGTTGGTGATGACGTAGGGCGGGGCGCTCGACGGCCGGCGCGCCGTTGCTCCGCGCGGCCGCCGCCGCCACCGCCCCCCCCACGCCCCCCCCTGGCGCCACCGGCGCCGGAAGACGAGGAGGAGGACGTCGCGGACGGCGCCGTGCCCGTCCCGCCGGACAGCGTGCCGCCGGCCGCGGCGGGTCGCTGGTTTGCGGGCCGCACGGTGATGACGAGGTTGCGGCTGTTGGCCACCATCATGTCGGTGACCTGGTCGAGCGTCTTGCCGGCGACGTCGATGCCGTTCACCTCCAGCACTTCGTCGTTGACGGCGAGGAGGCCGGTGCTCTCGGCCAGGCCTCCCGGCACGAGGCGGGAGATGAAGACGGCCGGCGTCTTCTCGATGCCGCGCGCCATCACGCGCAGGCTCGTGCCGTCGCGGATGAAGAAGCCGAGAGGCCGCTCCGAGCCCTGGTGGGGGATTGCGGGTGAGAGGTGCGGGGGGGGGGCGATAGGGCAGAGGGGATAGGAGGGGGAGATGATTATGTTGTTGTTGTTGTTGTTGATGTGGGGAGATGGATATTGTTTGAGGAGAGATGGGAGAGACCCGTGGGAGACTCGATGAGATGAGGAGATGTAAAGGAGATGGAAAGATAGGGGAGACGTGGGGGCATGGCGAGCAGAGATAGGGGACGAACATGGGCAGATGAAGGGATACACAAAATGAGGTGCGAGATGTAATTACGGAATAAAATGTACGAAGACATGGGTGAATGGGGGGGGTAGACACGGTGGAGACAGGGTGAGACAATGACAATGGGGAGATACAGGGCGATGGGTGAGATAGAGGTGACAGGCAAATATTAAAATGCGATGTGGGGAGATGGGGCGAGAGATGAGGACACAGATGGGAGACGGGGGGGGGGGGGAGACTCTCCCAAGAGCCCTTGGCAATATCCCCGCTGACCCGTCCAGTCGCTGCCCCATCGCTGCCCCGTACCTGCCCCCGTACCTGCCCAGTCCCTGCCCCCGTACCTGCTTGTAGAGCTTCACTCGGCGCACGTTCTCGGGCAGGATGTCGGCGTCGATGATGGAGGACACGGGACGGAAGTCCTGCGGGAGGCCGATGTCTCGGTGGGGCCGCGGCTTGTCTCGGGGGTGGAGGAGGCCCGGGAGGCCCGGGAGGCCGACCTTCTTCTTGCGCAAGAGGCTGTTGGTTCCAAACGCGTTGTAGTCGGCATCCTCTGCTGGACGGAAATACAACAAGAATAGACACGTAGAAAATCTGTCAAGTCGTCCGTGGATCCGAACGGTTTGTGGTGTTCGCGCTGCCCTAGCGGCGCGACGCTATCGGAGAAGGCGGCGACGCTGCGCTTCAGGGCCAGGCGTGGTGCCTGCGGAGAGAGGGGGGGGGCGCGACGCTGCGATGTGTATTTACCCAATTAGGACATTTAAAAGTACAATTTCAAACTTGGCGACGTGACACGCTCTTTTTATTGTAAATACCGCCCCCACGGGACCTCCAAACGACGCGTCGTCCTTTTGGGGGTTAATACGGAGCCCCCCCACAGCAAGTATTAACCAGGGCGGCCGCCGCTTCTGAACCGTGCGAGCCTCCGCAAAAACGCGCGGCCACGTCGCCCGCCGGTCAACCTTCAGGGTCAACCTTCAGGGTCAACCTTCAGGGTCAACCTTCAGGGTCAACCTTCAGGGTCAACCTTCAGGGTCAAGCTTCAGGGTCAACCTTCAGGGTCAAGCTTCAGGGTCAAAATAAAAGGTAGCAAGTGTGGAAGAAGATTCGTGCGCACGCAGGCGGGCGTCCGTCCGGGGGAGGCAGCGTGCGATTGTCAGGGCAAAATTAATTTGCATATTTACAGATACATAGTCCTCATCGCTCTGGGTAAAGCTTTGATCTAATGGCCAGTTTTGAAGCCCAAGAAGCTTCTACGCAAGCCTATGAGTCTCTGTGTATACCTATGGGTCTCATTGTCAGCCTATGGACCTCCATGTTAGTCTATGGGTCTCATTGGCAGACTATGGGTCTCCACGTAACCCTATCACGCGAGCATAAACCATCACGCGAACGTCGGTCATCCTGACAGCAGCTGCAGCGGCGGCGGCGGGTTTAGGCTGGCCATCGAACAAAGATGCGTCACCGCATCGCGCGGCGCTTTCAGATGCGCTTCTGCGGCCGTCTGGAACGCTCTTCCTTTCCACTGGGAGATACGCACTTTTAAATCTCGACTGAAAACTCATTCTTTAATCACTGCGCTTTGTGTTTCGTTTGTTGTCCCCCCCACCAACCTCCGATCAACGCGGTCGGCCACGTAACAACATACGTGTGCGTACGTTACGCGAACGCACGATGGTTTTGTGGCATCTCACCCCCTCCCCCCCCCCAATCCCGCCGCCGTGCAGCAGGCGTTCTCCTGCCGCACGGCAAGCGTCCGTCTTCCTTAGAGCAAGAGCGTGGCTGGCCCGTGCGCTCGGGCGTGGCGTCATTAAACCGCACATCACCATCGGGCCCAGCGGTTGTTCATAAATCCTCATTTTGCCCGCTCGCAAAATACACGCCTGGGCTCACGGCCCCCCTCCCCCGCACCCCCCCGTCACGTCGAGTCGGCGACCGTGGCGGTTGGTGCGGGGGTTTGCCTGCAACGCGGGGGGTTGGTGGATCGCGAAAAGATCGTCCACAGTGTTTTTACTTGCTCGTCAAGAATTTTTTTTTAAGTCCCTTTTACCAGGCTGAACAAAGAATCAAATGTCGAAAGTGATTTCCTGATCACATGCGGCATCGACGTATCGGTGATCGTCTCCCGTGCGGAAATTAACACATTGCTTCGGCGGGGGCGGGTCTATTCCATCGGGCAAACCGCTGTTGACATCCCCATGGAGCGGTAGTCATTTTATCTGCACCGGAGGGCTGATGGGCCGAGTGAAACCACCAACCACGATTTGAACTTGCGACCTTTTGATCGCGGGCCGCTCGCTCTGCCGCAGAGTATCCCGGCGGTTAAACGACGGAAATGAGACGGCAGAAATCGGACCGAGAATTGCGAAGGAGTCTTCTTCCATTTGTAATTTCTGTGATTACAATAAACCTCCCCACCCCCCCCCTCTGATCTTTGCACCCTGATAGGCTCACAGCTTGCGCTGTTAAGAGCGAAAGCAGGAAGACTTCCTCACAATTCTGGAGAAAAAAAACAGCCCGATGAATCCCATTGTAAATCACCAGCGAAACGTGACAGTCCTCGATTGTAGATGTCGTGGGCTTACTCGCCGTCACGCCGATGCGCTGAAGTAAGGGCTAATCAGCCCGTTTTGGTCACGTGACAAACCTTGCTAGTTGGCTGCGTCGGGTGACGGCGGGTTAACGGCACATTGACAATTACGCGATACAACCCCAAAAAAACCTTCATTCGGTCGATGATTGACAATTGCGTTCAATATTAGAAGCCGTAGACCGGCCGATCGCAACGCATCTGCCTGCTGCGTGCTTTTCAGTCCCGCTGGGCCGCTCCGAATCGGTGGCGGAAATTCCACGCTCCTATGGAAAGGGTCAGTTTCACAACATAGCAAAACCGGTACACTTAATTTATCCACCCTGGAACAAGGATGATGATTGATGATAAACGGTTGAGTTGAGGGTAAAGTGGGCTCCCACCATCCCCCCGCTAACTGCCAAGCCGTCTGACCGCGGAGAAATCTGCGCAGGTTTTCGCGCCGCCAAAAAAACAAGTTATTAATAACGATGATGAATTTTAGAACAAACGCATTGTAATGTCATAAAAATAATAAAATAACTCTGCCAGCTGCCGCACGCAATGAAATTAACAATTCGTCACCGACTGCACAGTCGTGTTTTGTTTTGGTGCGCGACAGCCGGAAGACCTCGTGGCAATTGGGCGAGCGATTTAAGTGACTGTTTTGTGTGTAAGGAGTGTCTTTTTCTCTCTGGGTGTGTGTGTATACGCATGCGTCTCTGTGTGTGTGTGGGAATGCGTGCGTGTGTGTGTGCGCGCACAAAACCCGGCGACCTGAGTTCGAATCCCGCTCACGGCCAACACCGCTGACGATTATCTGAACCGGTCCTGGGCCTCCCCTAGGTCGACTCAGCCTCAAATGAGTACCTGGTGCGGTGTGTAAAAACATCGCCACTGGGGAGAAAAAGGCAGCTGGGCGTAGTGCTGAGCACCCACCCCCCTCGTGTACCTTGCATGTGCATTTGGGGAGTGGTAGTACAGCGATTCTTACACCGCTCTATAAGCCCCACGAGCCGAGTTCGATTCCTGCTCACGACCAATAACAGTCGCTCATATTTGAATCCAAGGCTGGGGGGGGGGTGCAGTGGGGGGGGGGGGCAGTGAATAGGAGACAATCACCACTCCTCCGGGACCCCGTGGGGGTTGATATTTATATTTACCAGAGAAAATACATTGAATAATATATATATTTTAACACCAGAGGTCGCAACCGGGTACCCGATACCCGTACCCTACCCGATACCTGGCTACCCGTACCCGGCCGGGTATGGGTACGGGTACCCGTTTGCGACCCTGGTGCGGCCGGGTACGGGTAAGGAATCAAAACCCGTTTGCGACCTCTGGTAAACACCATCAGCACTTGGTGAGAGACAAAGGCAGGCTGGCGTGGTGCCGGCCACACCATCCCTGCGAGCGCCGTCCGGGACCTTCATCGGTTCTCGACAACAGCCCTTGCCCCAGCACTCCGTTGGGGAGGCTGCACACGGGGGAGAACTTTGTTTGTGCTTTGCGATGACGCGGCGATTGCGCAACGCGGCGTGCGTCACCAAGCCACGCTTCCTTCACACCTGACGGGTGGCTCTTCGCTGAACACGGACAGAACGCGAGAGAGGCCAAACGGCCAAGGCGGGAGGGAAAAGAAAAAAATATGAACGGCGCACGCACGGAGAGAGAGGAGGGTGGGGGGGAGAGCGAACGGAATGGGGCGAGGTGGGTCTTTAGGATGACGAGGGCGGCAGCGCAAAGGAATGCGGAGGTGGGGGGGTGGGGAGGTGGGGGGGTGGGGAGGTGGGGGGTGGAGAGGTGGGGGGGTGGGAAGGTGGGGAGGTGGAGAGGTGGGGGGGTGGAGAGGTGAGGGGGTGGAGAGGTGGGGAGGTGGGGAGGTGAGGGGGTGGAGAGGTGGGGGGGTGGGGAGGTGGGGGGGTGGGGAGGTGGGGGGTGGAGAGGTGGGGGGGTGGGAAGGTGGGGAGGTGGAGAGGTGGGGGGGTGGAGAGGTGAGGGGGTGGAGAGGTGGGGAGGTGGGGAGGTGGGGAGGTGAGGGGGTGGAGAGGTGGGGGGGTGGAGAGGTGGGGGGGTGGGGAGGTGGGGGGGGTGGGGAGGTGGGGGGTGGAGAGGTGGGGGGGTGGGAAGGTGGGGAGGTGGAGAGGTGGGGGGGTGGAGAGGTGAGGGGGTGGAGAGGTGAGGGGGTGGAGAGGTGGGGAGGTGGGGAGGTGGGGAGGTGAGGGGGTGGAGAGGTGGGGGGTGGAGAGGTGGGGGGGTGGGGGGGTGGAGAGGTGGGGGGGTGGAGAGGTGAGGGGGTGGAGAGGTGGCGAGGTGGAGAGGTGGGGGGGTGGGGAGGTGGGGGGTGGGGAGGTGGGGAGGCGAGGGGGTGGGGAGGTGGGGAGGTGGGGGGGTAGAGAGATGGGGGGGTGGAGAGGTGGGGAGGTGGGGAGGTGGAGAGGTGGGGGGGTGGGGAGGTGGGGGGTGGGGAGGTGAGGGGGTGGAGAGTGGGGGGGTGGAGAGGTGGGGGGGTGGGGAGGTGGGGGGGTGGGGGGTGGGGAGGTGGGGGGGTGGGGAGTGGGGGGGTGGGGAGGTGGGGGGGTGGAGAGGTGGGGGGGTGGGGAGGTGGGGGGTGGGGAGGTGGGGAGGCGAGGGGGTGGGGAGGTGGGGAGGTGGGGGGGTAGAGAGATGGGGGGGTGGAGAGGTGGGGAGGTGGGGAGGTGGAGAGGTGGGGGGGTGGGGAGGTGGGGGGGTGGGGAGGTGAGGGGGTGGAGAGGTGGGGGGGTGGAGAGGTGGGGGGGTGGGGAGGTGGGGGGGTGGGGAGGTGGGGGGGTGGGGAGGTGGGGGGGGTGGGGAGGTGGGGGGGTGGAGAGGTGGGGGGGTGGGGAGGTGGGGGGTGAGGGGGTGGAGAGGTGGGGGGGTGGAGAGGTGGGGGGGTGGAGAGGTGGGGGGGTGGGGAGGTGGGGGGGTGGGGAGGTGGGGGGGTGGAGAGGTGGGGGGGTGGGAAGGTGGGGAGGTGGAGAAGTGGGGGGGTGGAGAGGTGAGGGGGTGGAGAGGTGAGGGGGTGGAGAGGTGGGGGAGGTGGGGAGGTGAGGGGGTGGAGAGGTGGGGGGGGTGGAGAGGTGGGGGGGTGGGGGGGTGGAGAGGTGGGGGGGTGGAGAGGTGGGGGGGTGGAGAGGTGAGGGGGTGGAGAGGTGGCGGGGGTGGAGAGGTGGGGGGGTGGGGAGGTGGGGGGGTGGGGAGGTGGGGAGGTGGGGGAGGTGAGGGGGTGGAGAGGTGGGGGGTGGAGAGGTGGGGGGGGGGTGGGGAGGTGGGGGGGTGGGGAGGTGGGGGGTGGGGAGGTGGGGAGGTGGGGGAGGTGGGGGGGTGGGGAGGTGGGGAGGTGAGGGGGTGGGGAGGTGGGGGGGTGGGGAGGTGGGGGGGTGGGGAGGTGAGGGGGTGGAGAGGTGGGGGGGTGGGGAGGTGGGGGGGTGGAGAGGTGGGGGGGTGGGGAGGTGGAGAGGTGGGGGGGTGGGGAGGTGAGGGGGTGGAGAGGTGGGGGGGTGGGGAGGTGGGGGGTGGAGAGGTGGGGGGGTGGAGAGGTGGGGGGGTGGGGGAGGTGAGGGGGGTGGAGAGGTGGGGGGGGTGGGGAGGTGGGGGGGTGGAGAGGTGGGGGGGTGGGGAGGTGGGGGGGTGGAGAGGTGGGGGGGTGGAGAGGTGGGGGGGTGGGGAGGTGTGGGGGTGGAGAGGTGGGGGGGGGGTGGGGGGTGGGGGGGGTGGAGAGGTGGGGGGGTGGGAGGTGGGGAGGTGGGGGGGGTGGGGAGGTGGGGGGGTGGGGAGGTGGGGAGGTGAGGAGGTGGGGGGGTGGGGAGGTGGGGGGGGTGGGGGAGGGTGGAGGCTACAAGCCGAGCGTTAACGATATGCGTGCAGGGGTGCGAATTAAAAAGTCCGTGGCTTGACACACAGAAAACGAGCGAGCAATGAGAGACATTTAAAGAGTATACCTATATATCTATATATATAATCCACGCAAGCTCTTCCCCCAATTTATTCTGCAATTGGACTGTCGGCAAAAAAAAAGTGCGTGGACCTTAAGCAGGACGCACCATTTAGAAGGGACGAAGGCCGTTGGTCGAGACTAGCTACGGAGCGGCAGCAAAGGTGGGAGGGAGATGCGCAGACGACAGGCTGCTGACGGCGGAGATGGAGCGATGCAATCAACTGGCACGCAGCCACTGCGTGGATCTTTACACGTATGTTGAACTTTTTTCGTACCGCACGTAGCCGACTGTGCTAATCAGAGGTGCGGGGGCTAGGACAACACAAACCAAACACGAAAAACAGTTCTAAAGAAAAGAGTTTGTCAATCTAGACGATAATTTAGAAGTGCAAAGCTCCCAGTGGCTTCCTAACATCGGAACGAAGAGCGTTCCAGACGGCCGCAGAAGCGCATCTGAAAGCGCCGCGCGATACGGTGAGTTTTGCAGGACGGTGAGTTTTGGTGATGGCGTTGGGAAACCTTCATCCAGCAGTGGCTAACGATGATTGCGGCTAATGATGTCCTATCGGTGTCCTGTCCTGAGACACAGTAATTACTCGGAACCCTCAATGAACAGTGCAACCCTTTTGTGTCCCGAGTTCTGCCCGTGGAACCAGATATCACAGAACTATGACGGGGATCATCCCTTTCAAAGAGGGGCTATGCGGTGGCGACATGTTTACTACCTCGCCTGGTGTACAGGAGGTTGTGGGTTTGATCCCGATCCTGACGATGCCTGTATATTTGGAGTTTGCGTGTCTCTTTCTCTCTCCGTGGTCGCAGAGATTTAGAGTGTTTGACTGCGATACATTTCCACGCGATGAGCCATTTCGTTGAGCTTAAATTTTTGGCCAGGTTGGTTCTGAAAAAGAGCGATACATACGGCTCAGTGGGTCTTGCCTGGCAAAATAACAAAAAATCAGGCTGAGCGCTACATAGCTTTATGACCTGTGCTCCAGCAGGCTTTTCCCGATCACCCCGAGCGAGAGCTCTGCGCAGAAGCGAACGATTTCTGATTGAGATTGTTGGCCTCGACAGAATGCTTCCTCATCTTTCATTCATGCATCGATTGATTCATTCATATCTGTTCTAGCTGTGGGGGTGGTGGCGACGGCGGGGGGGGACGTGAGTCAGCCGCATAATGGAATTCAATTGTACGCGATATTACGAGCAGGCCACGCGATCCGTGCCTGCAGTGCAGTCGAAACGCAGGCCAAAGTTATATGCATGACCGTGGAAGAAGTTAAACAAGACGCTTGCGTCAGTCGCGTGGAATGGATTTACAAAAGCACAAAAGGATATCGACTTAACCACGGATATAATTGGCCTCTGGCGATGATGTGCACTTTGAACACCGGTCACATTGCTACAAAGATCCCCCACCGCCCATATAGCCTTAACAGACTGTTGGGGCAAGTGCTGTTAAGCGAGCACCGGGTACAGCGCACGAGGGGGGTGATGTTTTCAAGACCACGCCCATCCACCTTTGTCTCCCCAGCGCCGGTGTTGACGCACCGCACCTGGCGCTCATTCAAGGATACGTCAACCTGAGGAGGGGAGGGCCCAGAACTGGTTCCGATATCACTCATCGCTCATGTTGACCGTGACCTGGAATTGAACCCGGGCGTATTTTCCTACCGCCGCCCACAAAGATCCACCGCATAGCCTCAACAGACTGTTGGGGCAAGTGCATTTAGCGAGCACCGCCAATACCAATACCCGCCATTAAGTGACGATGACGTCCCCATGACGTCACCTGTGCAGGCCAGGTGCACTTTGAGGCCACGTGAAGTGACGAAGGCTCGCTGGCATGAGGACAAGGGACAGACCAAGGTGCCATGGGTTGGCTGACTGAGATGACTGGCAGATCCACGAGCTGTACCCCCCACTGTGCCAACTGTTAGCGAGCACCGCCACCCACAACCACACACACACACACACAGGCGCTCTTACACACGATGCAAATGCAACAACCGCATTCATTCACCACGAAGTGGCAGTGACATCACCACAGTGTTTGTGCCAGGCGAGGTGCACTCTGAGGTCACGTGGAGCGAGGAAGGCTTGGTGGCAGGTCACGGGACAGACCCATGTAGTGTCATGGGTTGAACGAGTGAGATGACCAGCAGATGCAACAACCGCATTCATTCACCACTAAGTGGCAGTGACATCACCACAGTGTTTGTGCCAGGCGAGGTGCACTCTGAGGTCACGTGGAGCGAGCAAGGCTTGGTGGCAGGTCACGGGACAGACCCATGTAGTGTCATGGGTTGACCGAGTGAGATGACCAGCAGATGCACCACCTGGGCCCTCCCCACTGTGCCACCCCTGCTGTGTTTCAGTAAATAACAAAGACGAAGATCACCCGCATAGCCTTAATAGAATGTTGGGGCCAGTGCCGTTCAAAGTTCAAAGTTAAATTATTAGGTATAGCCCTGTGAGCCATTCGGCTCTTGAATCGGGTGCAACCGCAACAAACAAAAAAACATGAACAAGAAAACATCTTAAAGTGACTATGTGCAAACAGAAAATCCAAGAAAAGACAGCAAAATATTGCAGAAAAATCACCGTACACCAACCCTGTGCAAATATCCCAGTTAGCACGTAGCACCTATGAAGGCCGGAACTGTGGCAGACGAGGGGGCGTTTTTGCCAGCACTGCGCCTGTTTTGGTAAATGCACACATACACAACACTCACAAATGACCACCATCGTACATAACACCCTTTGCCTTGGCAGTCGAGGCTTATTATATTCCTGCTCCGGCAGACTGAACACCCAGCCGCTACACCGCTCAGCAAGAGCTCTCATTTCATATCTGTGCTCAGAAAATCTGCTCACGGCTTCCGTATACAATTGGCAACAGGTAGGTCCACCGTAATGGAAGCGACAAAGGCTTTGAGCCTTGAGAGCGCAAAAGCGGAGACTGCTATATATAATAAAACTGAACTATTTTTTATTTTACCAGCTAAAGCCCACTGAGCTATACAGCTGTTTTTCAGAAGCAACCTGGCAATCACAAATGATCGCTCAACAAAGTGGCTCATCATCGCGTGGAAATTTATAGCGGCCAAACAATCTAAAAGCGTGATGTTGATTGTAAACGTGGGAGGGAAAAACCAGAGGACCCGGAGAAAAAGCCACACGACCACAGGGAGAGACACGCAAACTCCGAAAAAATACAGCAGGCGTCAGGGTCGGGGGATCGAACCCACGCCCTCCTGTATACCAGGAGAGAGAGTTAACATCTCTCCACCGTGGAGCCCAAAACAGGTCGTCACAGTTCACTGTCACGTGATCACAAAACAGATTGTCACAGGCTGCTGAGGAGCGAGGTCGTGGTCAGCAGAGGACTGTGCGGCAACATTTGTTGTTGTACTGCACTATGCTCCGACATCTACGCTCCCCCATTTCACGATTTCCAGAAGTACGGTCAAACAACCCCCGCAGCGGCTTGACGAGGGGCTGTCCATGAACATCATCGTCATTCCACTGCTGGATCAAGGCCTGCCTAAGCCACCGCTGCCCGCAACGATCGATCCACCGAGCAAAACCCGCACGCACACGCGTGCCGATTTCGTCGCTCCATCTCTTCGCTGGACATTCCCACCCCCCCCCCCCCCGGATGCATTCCCATAAGAGAGGAGGAGTGCCTTGTTTCGGTTTGGGATTTTCCGTCGATCTCTCTCGCTCTCTCACTTTGGATTACCGAGCGCGCTGTCCGGCGTTCGTTGAAAGGTTGCCGACGAAATGACCACTCGAATTATTGGGATTTCTAATAACCATCAGCGGTGCCAATCCGAACGTGACGGATGCCTGACATTGCAATCTGCGTTTTTATTTTCAGGTTAATGTCAACCATCAATCACTTTTGTTTCTCGGGCAGTTTTTTTTGGGCACTTCTTAAAAGGGTAAACACAAGAGGGAGAAGAGAGACAGCGCCGAGGGAGGTGATGGGTCCCAGGGTTTAGCGGCATGGAGTGTGTCACGCGAGGAGCATTACCGTCCGTTCTCTTGCAACGCGGCAGTGATGTTCCTGAAGAACACCGCGTTATGGAAACATCACGTTGTAGTAAATAACGTCGGGTAAAGCGCAGCACGCTATAACGCGTCAGATGCGTACACGCAAACTGGACAAATAAAGGCTCAGTCTTTTGTTATGCAGTCTATTCATAGTCTCAAGCCGCACTTTACCATAATAAAAAGTGGGCCATTCCTGGCCCTTCCCCCTCCCTCAACCATTATATATACGGAGTGGTATCTCCTGTAATCTCTCATTTACTTGATACAGCTGTCGGGCTGTGACGGTTCCACCTGAAGACGGAAGCTTGTGTTGCCTCCGAAACGTCGTGATTTTTATTTTTTATTTTATTTTACTTTTATTAATTTTAATTTTTTACCTACGTGACTTTACCGAAAAAACCTAAGAATATAAAAAGACTGGGGAAGCATCAAGCAGCATCCCGATGCCTCGTGCGATGCTACGCCGAGGCAGACGTTACGACTGCTTATTCCGACTCGCGCTGCGATGTAGTTCCGTTCGCTCGATTGCGTTATTTCCAATTCGCATTCCGCGTTATCAACAAAAAAATAGTGCTCCCGAATGTGTTCCATCGCGTTGTATAACCCAATTCGCATTGTGAGAACAACACGCTGTGGTGATAGGAGAACAGAAGGTGCAGTGCTCTGTGTGGCCGGGCGGGTTGGGGGAAAAGTGCCAAGTCTGTGATGTCGAGTTCCCGGCGTGACACCTCCCGTGGGCTGTTCTCGTTCACACGAAGGGGCTGAAAACTTCTCCAAAAAGAGAGAACCCAATTGGACTTTTCGGGGGGCATAGCAACGGCACCAATACGGCACAACAGGATAAAGAAGAATGTGGATTTAAGGAGGGTGAATTTTTTTAATATATATTTCACACGGAATGAAAAAAAAAGTTGCGAGAGAGAGGCAAAATTGTTCCTGGTACGAGCGGCGTTGGCGTTGCGGTAGAAGACTCGGGGGGGGGGGGGGCACGGGGGGGGGGGTTGTTTAAAAATACAGAATCTATTTGATGCTTTCATGCAATGTCGGGGGGTGGGGGGGGATGGTTTGTTACGCTCGCGCACGCTGTCAAAGCACAAAGAGGAAAAAAAGACCGTCGGCAGAATAAAACCGGCGTGACGTATGACGGCGTTGAGCGAATTTCGCGAAATATTAAGTGGCGTGAATTTGCATTTTAATTGAGCCGCAACGGCATCGGCACACGGCCACGCGCGCGCTCGCCGCATGCCAACATAACAAGGTGAGGCAATTCGTTTTTTCGGTGCAGGCCACGGCACACACGGAATTAATGAATTCCAGCGGGGGCAGTGGAAGGTGGGATACAAGCACACCTGAGCGGAAGGCAAGGCAATCTCGCCACCGTCGCACCACACAGGCAGCGAGGTGTTAACCACCTCGCCTGGCATACGGGAGGTCGCGAGTTCGATCCCGAGCCTGACGCCTGCTGTATATTTGGAGGTCGCATTTTCTCCGCCGTGGTCGCGTGGATTTTTCTCCGGGTCCTCCTGTTTTCCCCTCCACATTTTATAATCAACATCACGCGTTGAGAGTGTTTGGCTGCGATACATTACCACGTGATGGTAATCCACTTGGGTTTGGCTAATATTTGTGGTGGCCAGGTAGCTCAGTGAGCCTTACCTGGTAAAAAAAAAGTTTCGTTTTTAGTTTGCAACGATCCACCAACGGAGCCCAAAGCGCTGTTTCGTAGAGCGTTCATTTCGGTCTCAGAACCTGGCACGGACGGGGAAACCTTTGCCTTTAACGCCGCGTCTCACAATTGTGAACGCTCGCAGGAAGGTCATTCCCCCCCCCCCAGCCGAGTGAAATCACCAACAAAATGAATAATTAACACTGCCACGGCGAGAGGTGGACAAACCAGAGTCGATGGGCTCAGTCCGGTCACCAAAGACTTCTTACGTTTCAATTTCGCTCTGCACTCTCATGCGGCGGAATTCAAGCTCCGAGATTTACTCATTTTCGGTTGGAATGTCACGCGGTGAACATTACCCTCGGAGGCGGTGGGAACCCATGCTGCCCTCTACTGATGCACCAGAGGTGGCTTGAGAGAGAAGCGGCTCTGTGATATCCGCTTCTGCGGGCCGTTCTCTAAATCGAAGGGTTGCACTGCTCTGATAGGGTCCCTGAATGGATGATTTGTCTCACGATAATGCTGTGAGCACAACTGGAATACAATTATTCATTATTTTACCAGGTAAGGTCCCACCGAGCCATGGAGCTCTTTTTTTCAGAAGCGACCTGGCTATCACAAATGGTAGCTCAACAAAGTGGTTTATCATCATCGTGTGGAAATTTATAGCAACTAAATACTATAAATGCACGTTGTTGATTCTTAGTGTAGAGGGGGAACACTGAAGGACCCGGATAAAAATCCACGCGACCACGGGAAGAACACGCAAACTCCAAATATACAGGCGTCAGGGTCGGGATCGAACCCACAACTTCCTGTATATCAGGCGAGGTAGTTAACATCTCGCCACTGTGGCACCCGAAGAAAAACCCACGCATGCGAGGGAGCAACAGCCTATCCCCACACAGACAGAACAAGTGGATACTCTTTGGTTTTTTCGGTAAAGTCACGGAGGTTAAAAAAAGAAAAACAAATAAATTAAATCACGACGTTTCAGAGGCAACACAAGCTTCCGTCTTCAGGTGGAACCGTCACAGCAAAAATACTGTTTCAGTAATTTTGCTGTATCAGTAATTTAGCTGCGACAGTTCCACTTGAAGACGGAAGCTTGTGTTGCCTCCGAAACGTCGCGATTAAATGTATTTGTTTTTCTTTTTTTTAACCTCCGTGACTTTACCGAAAAAACCAGAGTATGGATCCTTGCAGTCACGAAAATTTCAAATCTAGAAAGAACAAGTGGAGTCGACGTTTTGTTGTACCGTCTTCTTCTCCTGGCAAGCCTACGGACTGGCACCTTGCCGTCCACGGAAAGGGAGTTTCACACGGCATGCGCGTGAGCCACCAACCCTCCTCCTCCGTGGATGCACAGGTCCATTTTCCACGAATTGAGTGTTTGGCTTCGTGTGGAAGACAATCTGATTACTCGCAGAATAGCTGGAGGATGAATCATTGCATGGCGAAAGATCACAAAAAAATGTTTACTTGCTAACGTTTGTCAATCCACTGCTGGATGAAGGCATCTCCACACACTACTGGTCAAGGGAAGTTGTTTTTACCATATTTCACTACGCTACTCATCGCAGGCCAGTGAAAAGAGAAGGCCAAGAACTGGTTCGAATATCACTCCCCACTTGATGTTGGCTATGGGGTGGGGGGGGGGTCATCAACTTCACAGTGCAGTGCACAGGTGCAGCCCTGCAACTTCCTGGCTCGCACCACCGCTTGCAGGGAAGGAACCTGCGCCAGAGCGAGCTCAAAAGAAAGCCTCCAAACAAGAGGGTGCTTGGCCTACTCTTCCACACCGGCCTGACGTCTTCTATCACGACTGCCTGCCGCCACTAAAACCATAACGATCACGTGTGCTGCGTTAATGGTTAACAGCTGTGGAGGAGGGGGAGGTGGGGGGGGGTCGATGGGTGGGAGGGGGGTAGATAAGAGAGCACTGGGCCTGCCAAACGACGGCCCCCTCCTTCAACCTCCTCCTCTTTCTCCTCCTCCACAGCGAGGAATCTCCTGTGTGCATTCCTCCCCCAGGGCAAAGTGCTTGCTCATCCAGAGGTGTTTGTCAAAACCTTCCCCGGGCCTTATCGGTCACCTCAGCCTGCAGTTTCCTTCTGTTATGAAGAGGTCTCTATAAACTATTTATTTAGGTAAGGCCAACTGAGCTAGAAAGCAATATTTTTCACAAGCGACCTGGCTATCACAAATGATAGCTCAACGAAGTGGGCTTATCATCACGTGGACAATTTATAGCAGCTGCCAAAAACTCGAAACGCGTGACGTTGATTGTAAATGTGGGAGGGGAAAAAAACGGAGGACCCGGAGAAAAATCCACGCGGCCACTGGGAACGAGAGAGGCATGCGAACTCCAAATGTACAGCAGACGTCAGGGTCGGGATCGAACCCCGTACCAGTGGAAGAAGTTCAAATCTCGCCACCACGGTGCCCTCTAAACACAAACTCGGTTTAACAGCAGGCAGCCAGCTTAGCGCTCTGAACTCTGACCTCAGCCACCCGGCCACCTCCACTGGCTGCCCCAGCATTCAAACCTCAGGATTTCCCTACGATTCAACGACTCGAAAAAACTAGCAAGAACCTCAGTTACCCTTGACACTAATCCATAACATCTCAGCGTCTCTTGACAGAAACCCAGGATGTCAGCGCGAGTCATCTTGAGAACATGTAGCTAATCTCGTGTCGCTGCCTGGATTCCGATCCAACACCTCAGCAAAAATAAACCTTCATCGCATGACAGCCCAATATATATTTTTGCATAACCCGGACGTAATATGGGCAAATTGAGTAAAAAACTACATTTTATACGGACGGTTATTGGTTACCGACCGGAGACCATCAAACTCACTGCATTTGAGAACCCGGTTTAAATTACAGCGGTCGAAACCCAGAATCGAACGCAGGATTTCTCAGCCATGCCGGATCGGCGTTTCCGAGCCGCTCGCTGCAGCCCCTACGTAAGGGGTCATGCACGCACCGGCACACAAAGTGCTCACCGCGCATGAACCACAACACCTCGCTGATCTCGTCAAGGAGCGTAAACCAGCGTCACGTGAACTCCGGTGGTTATCCTCGCAGCAGCAGCAGCAGCGGCGGATTTTGGCACAGCCATCGAACAAAGACGGTGGTCACCGCATCGCGCGGCGCTTTCGGGTGCGCTTCTGCGTCCGTCTGGAACGCTCTTCCTTTCGATAGTAGGAAGCCACTGGGAGCTATGCACTTTTAAACCATCTAGATTGAAAACTATTTTTTTAGAACTGCTTTTTGTATGAAGTTTGTTGTCCTTCCCCCACACCTCCGATTAGCGCGCGCGGTTGGCTACATACGATGGGGAAAGAAGTTCAACATACATCGCAACGCAGCAGCGAGCGAGCGAGGGGGGAGAGAGCCAGAGAGGGGGGGGAGAAGAGACAAATCCGCCCGCAGAAGCGGCGGCACGATGTCCCCTAAACTCCGAAGTTTTTAAACGCGACCGCAGAGCTCCCTCGAGGCCCACCGCCAACAGACACTTTCCCACCAACGCCGCCACGGTTGCCGCTGCTGCTTGTTCTTATCGCACCCTTTTCAATTAGACCTGGCGACACCTCCCACTCAGGAGGGAGCCGTGGAGCACGGCTGGTGGGGCGCGGGGAGAGGTGGGGGGGGGAGACGGTGGGAGAGGGAGGGGAGGGAGGGAGGAAGGGGAGGGAGGGAGGAGAGGGAGGGAATCGACGCTGCATGGCTCACAGACCCAACAACGGAAATCGACTTGATATCTGTAAAAAAAGAGCTTTAACGCTCATCAGATTCCTTCAGTATAAATAAATATTCTGAACGGGGTATAGGCGAGTTCAAATCCATCATCCCTCCGGGGTCGATAAAATTAGTACCACCGCGTGTGGCAATGTAAACACTGGTTGTCGTGTGGAGAGACTCGACTCCTGCCATAGGAACGAGGAATGTCCACCACCGGCTCAGGGGGGGGGGGGGGGGGGGGGTGGGGGGCCTGTAAACAGAAGGTGAGCTCCACGTCATCGCTCGCGCGAACGGTGTAAGTCGCTCGGGACTTCGAGCGGCAATGTGAGCTGAACTTACCATCGCACTGCGATTCTAATGAATTACGAGTGGCACTATCAAAATGTGAATTGACCATGTGTGCCCGGCCCCCCCACATGTGCTATTCGTAGCGGAACAAAATTAAAATAAAATCTCATCTCACCTCTCCTGAATACATCAAAACGCTAACGAACACGTCGCCACGGTGACAACCCACCGAAATCAAATGGGTGCGGGGGGTGTGGTTGTGGTAGGCGACAGATATTTGAAAAAAAAAATGACAACTATTTTTTTCTATTTGTTTCTTTTCTCCACGAGGAGCCTCGGTCGCGCGACTGGCTTTCCCAGCTTGTTACGGCACCTCAGCGGCTTTGCGGTGCGATAAGAGGCCGTACAGTGCTGCTGCTGCTGCTGTTGCGAAGGCGACGGCTGCGTGCAAACTGGAGCGCGGCGGCGAGTCCCCCGTTTGCCTCCGACCGAATAAAATTCAACATCTTTATTTAGACTGCAGGAAATCCGATGAGCCACGAAGCTCTTTTCTTCCACAGGTGTCTAGAATGACCCGGAAGTCGCCCAGATCTCGTCAGATCTCGGGCAGCTAGGCGACGGTCAAGCCAGGATCTCATCGTGCCAGGCGTTGTTTGTTGTAGGCCGCTGGGCTATGTGTTGCAGTCGAAACGTCGTGAGAATTTTCTATTGTTTTATATTTGTTTTCAAAATGTATTGCTGTGGATTTCACACCTGATGATGATTGCTTGTGTTGCAGTCGAAACGTCGTGAGAATTTTTTTTTTTATATCTGTATTATTTTATTATTTCCCTTCTATGTAACTTTACCAAAAGAACCAAGAATATGAATCCCTGCAGTCACGAAAGCTTTAAATCAAAAATTTTTAAAAGCTACGTTTCAAATGTTACCAGGTAAGGCCCACTGAGCGATACAGCTCTTTTTTCAGAAGCGACCTGGCCACGAATGATAGCTCAAAGAAGTGGTTTATCAAATGGCAACTCATAGGAGTAACCAAACACTCTAAACACGTGTTCATTCCAAATATGGAGGGGAAAAAAACAGACACAGAGAAAAATCCACGCGACCACAGGGGAGAGAGAGAGAGAGAGTGACACACGCAAACTCCAAATAAATAGGTGTCAGGGTCGGGTTTGAACCCACGACCTCCTGTATACCAGGGAAGGTAGTTAACATCTCCTAGCCAACGCGGCACGCCACCTACATCACTGTCACGACTTTATTCGTCACGGTCAAAAGTCCAACGTGCTGAAAATGCACCTGCAGATTAATCAATTGGGACGATGCAAAGCAACGTCTCCGCTGACTGCAAAAGCTTGGCAGGGCTCTCGCTGAAAAAGAGTCTTCAGACTCCTGCGTATAACACGCGTAATAATACAAATCACTATCGTTACAACAATTAAAATCCGTCAAAAAACCAACACAAACCAATGCTTCTGTACATCCAAGCTCTGGCCCAAAAAAAAATCTGCTGCTGAAGTCAATGGGGGACCGACGCATGGCCGCTGTTACGCAAGACCTTGCCTCCAACTCTTGACCCACCACCACCAACGCACCCCCCTGCCCCTCCCACAGCTGACGGCCGTAGGAGCGTGCGGAATGCGGCTCAGGTGAGCGTGACGTAGGGCTCGCGGAGAAAACCAGCAGCGTCTCCCAGTGACAACCGCGGCTCCGCCCACTCCTCCACCTCCCTCCACCTCCATTCCCTCCACTCCACCACAAGCCCAGCTTCAGCCCCCCCCTCCCTCACTCACTGAAGTGTGACCAGGATGCGGTCTCACGACGACACCAAGTTATGAAATGAAGTCGTGCGTGCGACAGGTTAAACCGGAAAGCCTGTCGGGCTTGTGAATATCTGCTTGTGTGTGCTTGCGAGCGAGCAAACGCCGGTTGTGTGTCGGCGGTGAATGAGTTTGGGCTTGCGTGATGGGGATATGTGGTGGATGAGTGGTGCGTGTGGTGTGGGCGAGTGGTTCGGGAGCGAGGTGGGCGAGTGGATGGTTGAAGTGAGTGTTTGAGTCAGCGGGTATGTGAGTGGGAAGGTAAAGGAGTAGTTGTGTAGGTGGGTGGGTAAGTGGGTTGGTAGGCGGGTGAGTAGGTGGGTTGGTTCTTGAGTGGATGAGTGGGTGGGTTAGTGGGTGGGTGGTAGAGTGGGTCGGTGTTTGAGTGAGTGAGCAGGTGGCTGGTTGAGTGGGTGGATGTGGTTGAGTGAGTGATTGGGTGGTTGAGTGAGTGGGTGGTTGAGAGAGTGAGTGGGTGGTTGAGTGAGTGGGTGGTTAAGTGAGTGGGTGGTTGAGTGAGTGGGTGGTTGAGTGAGTGGGTGGTTGAGTGAGTGGGTGGTTGAGTGAGTGGGTGGTTGAGTGAGTGGGTGGTTAAGTGAGTGGGTGGTTGAGTGAGTGGGTGGTTGAGTGAGTGGGTGGTTGAGTGAGTGGGTGGTTGAGTGAGCGAGTGCCGAGTGTGTTAGCAGGTGGTGGGTTGGTGGCTTGGGGAGTGGCTGAGTAAATGGATGGCTACATGAAACGAATTGTGAGGTGGGCTGGCAAGTCAGTGAAGGAATGAGATGGTGAGTCCTTGCGTCGTGGGCCAGTTCAATTTCCAAGCGTGGACCATTGTGTGTCAATGTTGGGGACATAATTTTATAACCACCTGCACGTACGAACATTTCCTTCACACTACAACACTATTAATATCCGTATGAAATCAGACGCGGTCCTTTTGACGACACATTTAACCGCTGCTGCTACCCCATTTAGTTTTGTGCCAAATCATGCGATCGGCGGTCTCTCTCTCTCTCTCTCGTTGTTTCTGTACGATCGCGCTGGAGCCTTGGTAAGAACAACACGGCGCGTCGCTCTGTTCACGCCCGGCACTCGCCGCGGGGTCTCCCACGTAGCTGCGGTAAGCGGCGACAGGGCCCTCAAAACGGCAGCAGCAGCGGCGATGCAGCGGCGATGCAGCGGCGATGCAGGAGCAGTAGAAATGCAGCAGCAGCGCAGCAGCACAGCAGCAGCACTACAGCAGCAACAATGCAGTAGCAGTGATGCAGCAGCAGCAAACAGCAGCAGCACCACAGCATCAGAGATGTAGTAGCAGCAATGCAGCAGCAAACACCAGCAGCAATGCAGCAGCAGCATCAGTGATGTAGTAGCAGCATCAGCGATGTAGCAGCAGCAGCCGCGATGTAGCAGCAGCAGCGATGCATCAGCAGCAGCGATGTAGCAGCAGCAGCGATGCAGCAGCAGCGATGCAGCAGCAGCCGCCATGCAGCAGCAGCAGCCGTCAATGTTGTCGCTGGAACTTTCTCCGGCGCGTGGTTCACACCTCGCTGGGACCGAGCGATCCCCTGCGAGTGGCGCCGCGCTCCCGCAGATGAAAGATGAAACGCCGCCGGGCGATTGAAATAAAAAAAAGTTAAAGATATTAATTTAAAATCGGGCGTCAAAAACGCCTTTGTCTTTTTGTCGTCGTTTTGTCTTTTTAGCCGCCTCGCGAGGGCGGGGGGGGGGGCACGCCTCCAGCTACAGAAATTCGAAAATAAAATGTCTCTCCTTGTTATTTTGGTTGCTAACGTCTGACCATGGGAATCCAGTTCGCCATGGGAGTCCAGTTCACCATGGCAGTCCAGTTCACCATGGAAGTCGTCCAGTTTACCATGCGGCTCATGAAGGACCACCGTCTCTTATATATTCACCAACAGTGCATTGCAGCTCTTGAAATATTTGCTCATATTTTTTTTTCCCCCGAATCAGAAAAAAGAAAATTGGCTCTCGTTCAACACCCGTCTTGGTTTGCCCGAAGCCCTGAGCGTGACGCTCGGTGTTTACCCCGGGAAAACTTTGGCGCAGTCTTGAGACTCGTTAATTTCAGGAGGGGGTCCTCCAACCCCCCCCCACTCCGCCCGGTAGTTGTGAGTCCTGAACCAGATGCTTTTATTTACCTGTGGGTAGCCACCTCACAGTGGCACAGCTCTTGAATGGTTCCAATTTCCCTCTCGTCTCGTGGGCCCCGCCAACAATGAATTATGATCGCCTGCAAATGGCTCCGGTGCAATGCCAGTCGAGTAATATGCAAGGGAACGTTTCAGAATCGGGATGTTTGGCCAATACCCGTGACGCTGCTGGATAGTCTCACTTGTGAGTGACTCAGGTCCCCAAAAGAACAAAAAGCAGAAACACAGGTTAAAAAACAGTGACGGCCCAATGACGAACATACGAATCAGTATTGAAAAGTGAAAAATAATGGACAAACATGAATCACCGTTAAATAATACATTCCAAAGAATGGAGTAATAAATTCCATGGTGGGGGTGGGGGGCTATTGATAGAACGCTCACAACGATGATCCAATACCCAACGCAATTCCAGTATAAAGTTGCTTCGCCCGTTTGTAACTTCAGCTTCATGGATACCGGACAAATTTGCCATGGGGGGGGGGGGGGGGGTGTTCGACAAATATACTTTCCAATAAAAAGCCAGCGATGAAATAACAATTCTGCAAACATCCAAACGTTGTTTTCTCCCGACACCCCCCTCCCCAACCCCGTGAGAGTCAATTGAAAACGTGGGGAGATCCGACGGAATCGGTGCGCAAGCCGTGATCTTTCATCCTCGTTGCGACTCGTAATGCACTGCTTGCGTGACACCAGGCCTCCGCGTGTGCGTATGTGTGCCTGTGTGACACCACAACAACGAGCGGAGCGCCGGGCGGCTAAAACACAGCACAATAAGGGGCCACAGGTGGTGCATCGGCCAGTCGTCTCAGTCAGTCGACCTGTGGTACCTGGGTCTGCCCCGTGACCTCCTGCCGGCGGGCGTTCGACACTTTACGTGGTCTTAACGTGCACATGGCCTGGCACAAGCGCCGTGGTGACGTCACCGCAACTTAGTGGCGAATGGGGGTTGTTGTTGTGTGACACCAGGCCTCCGTGAATAGGAGACGAGACGTTAAATTGGCCAATGCTTTCACGCCCTCCCTGGGAGTTCTAAATTAAGAACAACCCAACGATTCACTTAAATCACCTGCTCAGGAGCTGCCAACGGAAATTGGTGCTCAAGCAGGGAAGCGGGGGTAATGTTCAACTAGATTTGCAGACTAATCTCCGGGAAACTTTAGCAAAACTGAGACTCTGGTCATTACCCTGCCACTTTTAAATTCAGCCCTCTCCCCGCAACTCCCGACCTCGCAACCCCACCCACCCCGCAACCTCACCCCCCAAATGAAAAGGAGAGAATTAATAAATAGCCAGCCAGTGTGGTTGTAAATACAACAAGAGCAACTGCCGAAACATCGCCTATTTTAGAAACATCGCCTATTTTAAACCTTATATATACACAAAGATCCCCCATATAGCCTTAACAGACTGTAGGGGCAAGTGCTGTTAGCGAGCACCTATGAAGGCCGGAACGGTATACGAGGGGGTGGGTGGCCAGCACCACGCCCGACCGCCTTTGTCTCCCCAGTGGCGATGTTTACCCACCGCACCAGGTACTCATTTGAGGCTGAGTCGACCTTGGGGAGGCCCAGGACCGGTTCAGATAATCGTCACCGCTGTTGGCCGTGAACGGGAATCGAACCCGTGTCGCCGGGTTCGTAGCGCAGCACGCTAACCGCTACACTACCGCTCCCCACTATATATACACACACACAGTACCGTGTTCTGCTTAGATTAAAACAGAGAGACGCAACTTCATGTGAAAGTCTCATCCTTCTATTGGCTCGCCCTGGACGGGTGTTACCTATGACCCCCAATGACGGACGGATGGAGCCAAAGGGGACCATCGCCGCCGTTAATTAGCGCGAGTTGGAAAGCTTTCGAAATTAGGTGACGACGAGCAAACAAAAACGACGTCTCTCAAATCGAACTCTGACCCTACACCCCCCCCGCCTCTCCGAATCGTCGCGATTGGGGGTGCGACCACAATCAGCGGGGGTTTCTAGTTTGTCGTCGCGGCGTTTTTTTCGCCGTTGCAAACTTTCAAGTTGACTTTGTTTCAACAGGACAGGAGCAAAAAAAAGGGACGAGGATTAGTCTCATTCCTGCTTTGCGGCGCGTGGCTTCACCCGGCGTGCTTCCGGCTAGTACCGCGTGGTGTTGTCCGGCACGACGTCCGACGTTTCGCGCCACACGTAGAGCGGGCGGCGGGCGGGGGGGGGAACCGAAAAAGTTCCCAGCACCGCGGAGTGAAACGTCGGACACATCAGAGAAGAGCAAGCCCCCTTGAGAAGTGCTGACGACGAGAGACGCAGCTGCCCAAGAGCTAAGCAAGAGCTACATGACCTCAGGAATTCTGGCATTTGATGATAAACAAGCGGGGTAAATATATTGCAGACGAGATAAGAGGATGTCTGTAACGTCTCAAAACATTTTATCACTATTCTCTCGGCAGCATCACCAGCGCCAGATTATCCGTTCCAGCGAGCCGAGGGTAAACGCTTTGCTCGTGAGATTGAAACGAGGAGGAATGTTAAACCCCCTCTCTGTCATGTGTTTTTTTTATTTGCTTGTAACACATACCGTGAATAAAAACTTGCATAATGTTAACAACAACAAATCATTTACATTCTCCTTTGTAAAAATAAGAATGATAAGCACACGCATTAATAACTTAAAGCTCTTTAAAAGCACTACTGCATGAAGGCCTCTGTAAGCCGTGTCAGTCAAAGGGCTTTCTTCTAGCTCAGAACTGGTCCAGATACAACTCGCCACTAATGTTAGCGGTGGTCAAAAAATCGAGAACAGGTGGCCGGGATTTTAGCACTGCACACGAACCATCGCACCACCGTTACCACCCCAGCCACCACCTCCAGACCCCAGTTCGATACGTGGCCAGGCCTAACATGCGTGTCGAGTGACATCCGAACTGCTCCTGGGTTACCAAACCCCGTTTGGAAAGATGCACTGACCCGCTGTCGTGAAGTGTGGTCAAAGTACCCCTCTAAAGCGGCAACGCGAGTGCGCGTGAGGCCCTGCAGCCAAAATCGATTTGACAAAAGGGGGACCCGGAAATAATAATTATTATTATTATATATTACAGCATCTCAACCAAGTCGGGGCTATAATTAAAACGGAAATAACGGTGTCCAGATTTTCTAGATCAAGGGAGAGATGCGAGCGTTGCAGGTATGTGTCGTCGTCGCCGTTCACGTTCCAACTTTACGGTTTATTTTAATTTTTTTAACGCAACTGCATTTTTTTTTCTCATCGACTCGCTCCAACCTCTCGGGATTAATTGCGGAAAACGGGGGCGGCGGGGGGGGAGGGGGAGTGGTGACCGAAAGCCGCATTGACGGTGCCAAGCTCAGTGGCTCCGGACACGGGCCAATTACGAGCCCCATCACGTCACCCAGCAACGAGGTTTATTGAATTCCGAAAGATGACAACGTAGCGTCGGCGTGCTGCCACCGAGACAACTTGACCGCGCACACAAAGGAGGTCGTTGTGCGGCGCGCGGCGGCGAGGCCAACGACGGAGTCGCCGCAAAAAAACTTAACGTCGAGCGGCGGCAGCGGCAGCTCACGGTTGGTGGATCGCGCAAGCGAGCGGGTTCGTCACGTGACCGTGCGGCGTCTCTTGAATGAAGACGACGCTCCGCGCCAGGCGCTCAATTTAAGGCTCGGTTGGCGTGGCGGATGCCCAGGACCGGTTCAGATATTCGCCGCAGTTTCTCGACCGTGAGCGGGAATCAAACCGAGGTTCTTGGGTTCGTAGCGCGGCGCGATAACCGCTGTTGCAATCGCACCCCGCACGGACACACTGTTTTATAAAGATCTCCCGTATTTGCCTTTCACAGGCTGTTTGGGGCAAGTGCTGTTAGCTCGCACCTATTAAGGCCAGCACAGCACACAAAGGAGGTGAGTGGCCATTGTCAAGCCCTGGCCACCGTTGTCTCCCCAATTACCATTTAAGGCTGAGTTGACCTAGGGGAGGGTCCAGGATCGGACCTCGCCAAAGTCAACACTGCTTTACAAAGACAAAGATACCCCACATAAGCCTTTAACAGGCTGTTAGAGCAAGTGCTGTTAGCTTCACACCCACAAAAAGACAAAGACCCCCCATGTAGCCTTAACAGACTGCAGGGGCAAGTGCTGTTTGCGAACACCTATGAAGGCCGGGGGTGGGGTGGCCAGCAACAGCCGTCGTCATCATCTCCCTCGTGGCTAATGTTTACACAACGTGCCAGGGTACTCTTTGGAGGTCGTGTCCAACTACACCCACACACACACAGAGAGACACCGTGTCTCACAGCGGCTTCGGCAACATTCGCCCCCGAAATAACACGCGTGCGTGATTCATTTCTAAGCCGCCATTAAACACGGGAGAGCAAGAGTTGTCCCTTTTTAGCTGCAAACAAAACTCTTGTTTTTGCGATCGTGGCCGGGGATTGGACATGAAAGGGATTAGTAGGGGCGCCAAGGTGACCCGCGGACTGGATTTTGTGACTCAGCACGGCCACTGGCCGATGACCAAATCACCGGTACAGCACGCACCGGATCTCACCAGATCTCAGAAGCCAAGCAGCGTTTTGAGCCTGAATGAGTAACGGATGAATGGATGGATCGTTGGGCAATATTATTTTTTCACTTCACCATAACATATTTTCACTGTACCGTATTATTTTTTCACTTTACCGTATTCTTTTTTCCCTTCACCATATTATTTTTTCTTCACTTTACCAAATTATTTTTTCACTATACCCTATTATGTATTTACTTTACCATATTACGTATTCACTTTACCATATTACGTATTCACTTTACCATATAATTTTTTCTCTATACCATATTATTTTTTCACTCGACCATATAATTTTCTCACTATGCCACATTATTTTACTATACCATATTATTTTTTTCACTCTACCATATTCTTTTTTCATGAAACCGTATTATTTTTTCACTATGTGATGCGATTTTAGAGCTTTAAGATATGACGATGCTGCCGTCGGGCCGCGTGACTCTCCCCCCTCCCCCCCCTTGCCCCCCCCACCACCCCCCCCCCCACCACCCACGACGCCGTCACTGACTCGCCTTTTCGCTGGAGGATGACACGGAGGAGCGGCGCGGCGGTGGACAGCGCCTTGAGGTAGTTGTCGTCGTTGTTGATGGGCAGCAGGTCGCCGTGCACGTCGGCGTAGCCCACCAGCAGCTCGGCGCTCGGCGCGCAGTGCACGAGGCGCAGCAGCTCGTAGAACTCGTCGTAGCAGCTGGGCCGCGAGCGCGCCAGCGAGAAGCGGCGGAACTCCGCCTCGAACTACGCAAAGGCGGGGGGGGGGGGGATGACAGTCAGATGGAGAGGGACGGCAGACGAGAGACTAAGAGGGACGCTGAGCTAGTGGTGCATGCAGGTGTGTACGTTGAACTTCTTTCGCGCCGTACGCAGCCAACCGCGCCAATCGGAGGTGCAGGGGCAGCGGCGCCGACGACCACGCGATTTCAAACCGGCGGATGGCATCGCCCCAAGTCGATCGTTTGCGCTCGCGAGTCCGAGTACGCGCGTAGAACCCAGTGCAGAGGTCGCAACCGGGTACCCGATACCCGTACCCTACCCGATACCCGGTTACCCGTACCCGGCCAGGTACGGGTACCCGTTTGCGACCCTGATGAGGCCGGGTATGGGTACGGGTAGGCCGTGAGTCACTGGTGAGTAACCGTTTGTCACTCATTTCCCAACGTCTTGTCTCTTCTCACAATTCAAGTTCCTAGAATCAACCCACCCGCGCCTGCAACATGGCTTCATCCCAGAGGTCGCAGTCAGGTACCCGATACCCGTACCCGGTCGGGTACGGGTAACCGTTTGCGACCCTGGTGCGGCCGGGTACGGGTAAGGAATCAAAACCCGTTTGCGACCTCTGACCCAGTGTGACGACGGAAGACGACCAAGGGGATCCACACAAAGAGGGCCTCTCTCTCTCTGGGTGAGCCTGGTGGCCGGGCCGGCTCAGCGGTAAGGGCGAGAGCGGCTCGCGATTGCGATAGTTGCGAGTTTGCATCCCGGTCGGCGAGGTTGACCCAATCGCCAGTGTTCACAGCACGGAGAGGCCAGGGAGGTTGACCAATTCTCAATCTACTCGGGGCTGGCCTCTCTCTCTCGCTCTCAGTGTCTGCTAAGACCGTTGCTCAAAACGCCCCGCTGTTATTCACTTCTTCTCTGTAAGGTCACAGCGTTCTTGACGAATGGTGTTCAAGGTCTTTTTGTTTTCATATATGTATAAAACATAAAGATTGATTGATCAGTTGAAATCGCTCAGGTTTCTAATTCGTGGCACGCAATTTGCGCGTGCGAGAATCCATTCGTTACGATTATGCAAATTGTATGCAGAAGATAAAATGTATAAGCTAATTAGGCGTGTCATTATTTTATCTACCACCCACCACTACACCACTCGCGAGTAATAATTGTGTGCAAAGAGTATGCAAAGTGAGCCACTAATGGTTTTTTAAATGCTATTAAATAAACGTAGGCTGGCACATGCGAAGGTTCCACTTACTTAGGCTAACGAAGCGACCACAACATTTTTGCGATTTAAAGCTTTCGTGACTGCAGGGATTCATTTCTTATTATTTCCCTTCTACGTGACTTTACCGAAAGAACCAACAATATGGACCACAAAATTGTAAAAAAAAAAAATACTGAAATTAAAAGTGGAACAATATGAAATGGTAAAAACTGGCCGGATTTATTTTACATTCTCAATTCAAATCACGACCCCCAAAATTGACAATTCATCGATTCGCTTGTGAATCATTGACGTGCTAAGTTAGAAAGTCCCACACTTTAGTTCAATGAGACCTAGACTTTGGGCGGCAGGGTGGCGCAATACTTCGACTCGTATGTTCGTACGTTGAACTTCGTTCGCGCCGTACGTAGCCAACCGTAATAATCGGAGGTGCTGATCATAGCAATGATACTGAAAAGCTATAATGCCAACTAAAAAATAATCACGCCAACAAAGAGAAATTACATCTAACTAGCCACAGGCATCCTCCAAGTGACACAGTGACCAGTTACTTGCGTCTCACGGCAAGGAAGGCCTAGGTTCGATTCCCGACTAGGGTATCCATTATCTCTCAAGTTTGTATGTTCTCCCCCCTGTTCTGCATGGGTTTCTTCCAGCTTCTCAAGTTTCCTCCCATTGCTAACAAACCCTTAAATGTACCCAGTATTGGCAAACACATTCCAGTGCTGAAAAAAAGACCTGATGCTTAGTCAATTGGCGGTAATAGATTGAAAACTCATTTATCGAGACCTGCTTTTTGTGTTTAGTTTATTTCTTTCCCCCGCACGTCCGATGAGCACGGTTGGCCACGTACAGTGCGAAAGAAATTCAGCGTACATACAAAGAAGTTCAACATACATCCAAAGAAGTTCAACATACATCCAAAGAAGTTCAACATACATCCAAATAAGTTCAACGTACATACAAAGAAATTCAACGTACTTACAAAGAAGTTCAACATACAAAGAAATTCAACGTACATACGTAGTAACATCGCCCCCCCACCGAAAAATATTTGGCAGGACCCTCCTGAACAAAACGAGTCTTGAGACTCAATGTAAAAAATGTACACAAGCGTAATAAAAAAAATAAAAATCATCTCTGTCAAGGAAGCCCTAGGTTCACAACATGTGCTCCGAATAAAAAAACATCACGGCATAAAATAAAGAAGAATATCAACTTAACAGAACATAAGGCACAAATATAAGTAAGAAAGGCACTGTATTCTTAGCACAAGATTAAAATATTATAAGCAAACGGCTCTTATTTTGTAAACACACACCAAGGGCTTTGTGCTCCAGTCTGACACGAGTTGAGTGAATAACAACGAGAGGGAGAGAGGACGACTATGAGGCCACGAGGAGGAGGAACAACACACACAGGAACGCAGCCACGCGGGAAGCCAGCGCTCCATCCCTGCGGCACCTCCAAGCTCTGCAGACCTCTAAATACACATGGAGGTGTTATCAGCCATTTAATGAGTATTTACATGTGGGGAGGAAACCGGAGCGCCCGTATGACAACCCAACACAAATGCAAGGGGGCAACACTCTATCCCCATACAGATGGAACAGATGGGCGTCCACTTTTGCTGTACTGCTTTCTCCTGGCGAGCGAGGGTATGCCACCCGTTCAACGCCAGCAGGAAGAAAGTTTGTCAACATCTGTGTGCGGTGATCTCCACCCCCCTCGCTGCTGCTGCTGCTGCCTCAACAGCTCTGGATTACAGGCAGCCACGTGTGTAGTCACCACCACCACCAACAACAACACCACCACCACCACCAACACCGGCCCAGCAATGAGATTGGAGCGGTGGCGCAGTGCTCGACCGAAGCCAACATCACGAGTTCAGGCTCGCGCCGCACACGCCGTGCCAAGCACCGAGTGGTTCCTTATGGCAAAAGAATAGCAAGATAAAAACGATAGTCACGTGTAAAAAATAAAAAGTGTGTGTACGTGCATGACTGGCCGAGGCGGCGGGACAGACTTGCAAAGCTTGCAAACTCTTCCCTTTGTCGAGAAACGCTGCACACATTTATCTCCATTTAAACTATAGCCACAAATGTTTGTGAGACCCGAGACTATACAACAACAACAACCACCATTTACAGCCTCTTTGTAAATTCAATGTCTGGGCGCAGGCTTCGTGCGCACGTGCGGTGCCGCTTGGAGAGCGGTACTTTGACCACACTTCACCACGGCTAGTCACTGCATCTTGCCGAACGGGGTTCGGTAACCCAGGAGCAGTTCGGATGTCACTCGACACGCATGTTAGCCCTGGCCGGGTATCGAACTGGGGTCCGGAGGTGGTGGCTGGGGTGGTAACGGCGGTGCGATGGTTCGTGTGCAGTGCTAAAATCCCGGCCACCTGTTCTCGATTTTTTGACCACCGCCTACATCAGTGGTGAGTTGTATCTGGACCAGTCCTGAGCTAGAGAAAGCCCTTTGACTGACACGGCTTACAGAGGTCTTCATGCAGCAGTGATTTGACAGAGCTCTAAGTTATTCATGTGTGTGCTTCTCACTATTATGACTGTTACAAAGGAGAAAATTTAAATCACTTGGTTGAGATATCACGCCACACGGATGTGAGCCCCGGCTTGGTATCGAACTCGGGTCGGAGGTGGTGGCTGGGGTGGTGCAATGGTTCGCGCGCAGTGCTACGAATCCAGCGCCTCGAGTTCCACTTCGAGCCACGTCTAACATCAGTGGCAAGTGATATCTGAAAGGGTCTTGCTTCCACCCACCCACCCACCCACCCACCCGCCAACCCACCCACCCGCCAACCCACCCACCCGCCAACCCACCCGCCAACCCACCCACCAACCCACCCACCCGCCAACCCACCCACCCGCCAACCCACCCACCCGCCAACCCACCCACCCGCCAACCCACCCACCCGCCAACCCACCCACCCGCCAACCCACCCGCCCACACCGCCAACCCACCCGCCCACCCGCCCACCAACCCGCCCACCCGCCAACCCACCCGCCCACCCACCAACCCACCCACCAACCCACCCACCCACCAACCCACCCACTCACCAACCCACCCACACACCCCATCACCCAAAGAAGCTCCCACCCGTGTCACTCATAATGCAAACAATGACACATTAAATTTCGATTTAAAACTTTCGTGACTGCAGGGATTGATCTTCTTGGTTCTTTCGGTAAAGTCACGTAGAAGGGAAATAATCAAATAATAAAAATACAAAACAAAAAAAAATTCTCACGACGTTTCGACTGCAACACAAGCAATCATCATCAGGTGTGAAATCCACAGCAATACATTTTGAAAAAAAATATAAAACAATAAAAAATTCTCACGACGGTTCGACTGCAACACAAGCAATCATCATCAGGTGTGAAATCCACAGCAACAAATTTTGAAAAAAATATATAAAACAATAAAAAATTCTCACGACGTTTCGACTGCAACACAAACATAATAAAATAATTACTATTTCCCTTCTACGTGACTTTACCAAAAGAACCAAGAAAATGACACATTAATAATAATCGTCAGCTATATTTAATTCCCGTCTTGAAAACTCACCTCTTTAAACTGGCCTTTCCTCTGCTACCCCCCCCCGCCGGCTAGTTCCGGCCGTGTACCCTGCAGGGTTCTGTTTATTCGCCAACCTCCATACACGGTGGGAGGGCATTGGCATCTACGGATAAAACGGGGCCCATTCACAGACGTCAATTATCAAATTGTAAATGTTGTGGTTTCACGCTTCAACACACCGGTGGGCTAAAGCAGTGAACTAATTGTCTTTTGTCAATGTGACACTTTTTTACTGATTGGCCGTGTCGGGTGGTGGAGGGTTACGACACATTTATAAATAACGCGATCTAAACCCAAAAACGTTGATTATGAATATTATTGTTATTGTTGTTTTAAAAAAAAGCTACAGGTGTGCTAACTGCAGTCAAGTGCCAGCTTAGGCGCAATTTACGCTCAGATCTTCACACACACAGACCAATGCCTCGGGTGGCGAAGGAAGATGAGCCGGGCATTTCGCTGCAGGTGGCGCCCGCATAAGTTTTGAGACAATGAGACTGCTGGCGGCGACGCCGCTTTTCCGCTTAAATCTGAAGGGAAGAAATGCCTAGAAAATAAAAAGATTGGACAATCCGAATTATTTTATTTTTGCAAATCGAGCGGCACCAAAACCCACTGTCGTCAACCCCCGTGGGAAGTTGCCGTTGGGAGTTTTTCGTGCTCACGAAGAAAATGCCAAGGCCGAACTTGAGAATGAAAAGCAACATCCTGATATGGCGTAAGGGGAGAGCCCTCATTCAGCAGTGGATTGACAAGGGGGGGTAGGGGGGGGATTGGTCATGTTTTTTTGTTCAAGGTGCGCTCTTCAAGCAATCAACATCCGAGCGGAAATGACTCCGAGTCAAAGGTACGGGCAAATGACGCGAAGTGAAAAAAAATCTCAGCCCTCTCTCAAGAGGCAGCCAGTCACCGTCGTATAAACTGTCAATCATTAATGGCTAGGGGGCAGGTGGACCGACAGAAAGTTTGAGGAAGAAGAAAAAAATGTGACACGGATCATTAACGCCGAACGAGCGCGGCTCCAAAGGTTAGGGCTCCGAAAATTTTTATTCGTCGATGGCAGAAGTTTTCGGCCGCCCGCCCGCCCCGATTCTCAAGCCTCGGTCTTTGACCCTCGCACGCTTGGGCGAGCACCGAAACATCGAGGGCCATTCCATCCCAGCGGCCCTCGCGGTTATGACGTGATCTCGTCGCTCCGTCTCATCGGTGAGACGTCCTCTCGGGGCCCGCGTCCCGTCCCTTGGGTTGCCACTCCGTGATAAATGTTTGACCAGCGTCCCTTCTCCCCGTGATGTTTGTACGTTGAGCTGCTTTGCGTAAGCCAACCGTGCTAATCGGGCGGTGCGGGGGGACGTGTCCTGCCCAAGCTCCGCTTTACTTTTCTCAATAGTTTGATGATGCGATTTAAACAGCGCTGTGGACAATGAAACAAGGCTTTGGAAACATCAAAAAAAGTTAAAACTCTTACTTTTAGTTTGAACACTTTGCAGGATTATACTGCCAGACTTGAGTAAAGATAACAAGAATCAATAAGTGCAACTGATTAAAGAGGCATAGAGAGCAGTGCATGCTTGGAATTTGAGACATCTACTCAGGTACCCATGGAGCCTCAACCTCGATTAGCACGGTTAGCTACGTACGATGCGAAAGAACTTCAACATTCATACTACACTATACACTACACTATTATACACTGTACTATATACTACAATACATGCTACACTACTACAGTAGATCATGGATTATCCAGTGGCTTCGGGGGGCACAGGATTTTCAAAAACGCCGGATAATCACTCCATCATTATTATTTAGAAGAGCTTATTTTTGCACATTCTTGCATATTGTTTTTTAGCTGTTGTGTTTTCTTAGTGTTTTAAATTCCTTTACTAGATTAAATTGCCATAAATAAAAAGACTAAAAAATATCCTACTGCAAAAAGTTACCGTATTTACTGTACCGTACTTACCACTCCAATCTCGAAGACTCTGCATGGGGTGATGTACATTACGTGCGATACTGTAATTGTTTTCGTTGTATGTAGTGTATAATGTACTGTATATAATATTTAACACTGAAATCAAGCAAAGCTACTTTTTTTTTGCCAAGCACACGGGGTGTCGATCACGGGACTTGGTAGCAGCCTTTGGAGCGGGTTTTGCCGGTTTCGCCGGATTGGGTCGGGACCGCCGGATGATGTTGATAATGTTGCAAGCAGCCGGATAATCGCATGCTGGTTAATCGATGGTCAACTCAACAGCCAGCATCCACCCCCTCAAACTGGCACTACTGTTCTGTCTCGTTCCCAGTTTTATCCCAAATGGGCTCTCGCTGTCAATCAACCTTCTCTACACTTGAGAACTCAACAACTCTGTCCGTTGCGAGTCTGATGGTCTTCATGCAAGCTTACGAGTCTCCCTACTTGTGTCCGCAGGGTCTCCATGCGAGTCTACGTGCAGGTTGGCGATCACAAGCGGCTATGCGAGTCTCACCGGCTCACCCGATGAACGTACGTGGTCCAGAGGTCACAACCGGGTACCCGATACCCGTACCGTACCTGATACCCGGCTACCCGTACCCGGCCGGGTACGGGTACGGGTAGCCGTTTGCGACCCTGGTGCGGCCAGGTACGGGTACGGGTAGGCCGTGAGTCACTGGCGAGTAGCCGTTTGTCACTCATTTCGGGTAGGGTACGGGTACGGGTAGGGAACGGCTACCCGTACCCGGCCGGGTACAGGTACCCATTTGCGACCCTGGTGCGGCCGGGTACGGGTAAGGAATCAAAACCCGTTTGCGACCTCTGACGTGGTCTCTACGCGAAGGCTACGTTTCTCCGTGCAAGGCTGTGGTGACGACCAAGACTGAGATCGTCCCAGTTGATGGACGGATGGAGCCTCGATTCAAACCCCCCTCGAACGTGAGCGGTGCCAGCTCAGCACTCCTGATGCCCCGAGTCACTCCGAACTAGCTGGCATTGCTTTAAAAGGCCGCGTCTGATTAGCACAATAAACAACGTCCCGCACCCCAACTCTCCCTCTCTCTCTCTGCACTCCGAGCGATTTCACAATGAAATGTAAAAAATAAATCGTTCAGCCGTTTCCAATATAAACCGTAAAAAATAACAAAGAAAAGCTTCTTCCGCAGTCCTTACATCACACCGACACAACACCAACAACAAATCAAAAGCCCATACCACTGTTTGTTTGCGCGCATGTGTATGTGTGTGTGTCTGTCTTCGACTGAGTACCTGGTGCGATGTGTAAACATCGCCACTGGGGAGACAAAGGCGGTCGGGCGAAGTGCTGGCCACGCACCCCCTCGTGTACCGTGCCGGCCTTCAAAGGTGCTCGCTAACAGCACTTGTCCCAACAGTCTATTAAGGCTATACGGCGGATCTTTGTACTTTTCTTTCTTTGTGGGTAGCGGTAGTGTAGCGGTTAGCACGCTGCGTTACTAAACCTGGCGACCCGGGTTCGATTCCCGTTCACGGCCAACACCGGTGACGATTATCTGAATCGGTCCTGGGCCTCCCCTAGGTCGACTCAGCCTCTGAGTACCTGGTGCGATGTGTCATCAACATCGCCATGGTGTTGGCCACCCACCCCTTCATGTGCCGTGCCGGCCTTCAAAAGCGCTCGCTCACAGCGCTTGCCCCAACAGTCTGTGTTCGGCTATATGGGGGAAGGGGTGGGGAGTATAATTTTTTATCTGTCTCCGTGTGTGTGTGTTTATTTCACTGCTTCTCGGTCAATATTAACACTCGGAAGATGACATTTTCAGCGAGCGCGCCTGTCAAGGGATGAATGCGTCGCACGGAAGCATCTTGGAAGATTAGAAATAAATTAAAACTAATGGTGAGCATTTTTTTTTTAGGTTTGCAAGCACGCGTGTGAGCGATGCACCGACACGTTTTTTTTTGTCAAAACTATTTTTTTTAACGCAAACAAAATAAAAGCTCGCTCGATGTCAGGCCGGAGCACGCCGCCGTGATGCGGCGTCGATTCGCCAACGATTTGCCATTCGTCATGGCCAAAGCGACGGGGCAAACGCGCAACGGCGAAATAATGAACACGGAGGTGAGAGATGAGTGGCCGTGATAGGTTAAGCGGAAGCAAGTTTGGTCGGGGGGGGGGCTGCCGCTTGCGTTTAAATGCCGCCACGCGGACCAACGATTTCCCGTACGCCCGCAAGGAAATAGGGACCCCCCCCCCCCCTCGGATTTTAACGAGCTTTTTATCTTTTTTTGGGAACGATCGAAAAGTAACCCCCCATGGGTTTCTTGATTTTCCCCGTCTGCTCGGCCGCGTATTTTCGGGCCGTACCGCGCGTCGCTTGACGCTGTCACCCCGAGCGCTCGGGGGAGGCTTCTCCGCTCGCCGAAATCAGTTCCCTCAAGGCGCTCCGGGGCACAGTTTCTTACGTCCGCTCAGGAAAGCCTCCCGGCTCAACACTCGTTTCAAGGAGGGCTCTGCCAGGTTTTCGTAGTAGGGGATGGGGTGGGTGAGGGGGTTCACGTGACGTTGCCGTGATGCTACATGTGAAATTCCCAATTGAGTAATTCGCAGGTACATTTGCAGCTTCGATACCACGTACATCGGATGCTTTTTTAGCGATGGAAGCGAGCCAGTGAACCCGGAGGAAACCCACCCCCCTGCTAACCCACGTGCCCTGAAACGTCGGACATCGTGCCAACAAAAACAAAACACCACGCGCGTACACGGGGCAACGCAGGCGCAAGCAGGCCACCCTGGCAAATCCAGGTCTCTCTTGCGAAATAGCACCCTATACCCATCCCCTCGAGTTCAGCGAAATAAACTCGAAAGCACGACGACCCACGCAGCCGTGTTTATCGCAATCTTTTCTTTGAACAGGCCAAACGTCGGCGTGTCTCCCCCCACCACCCCAAGCACGGCACGGGGTGTTCCGTGTTGGGTTGGCCGTGAGAAAATAAATGGCGAGAATTCCACGTTGCTGTGGACGTGGGATACTTTGCGTCATGCAAGCGGTCGTTGTTGACTTGTCGACGAAGCGGTACTCATCTTATCCATTTCAGCGGGATGATGACGATCATCATGATGATATTGCTGGCGACGATGGTGGATAATAATTATGGTGATTGTTAATGCACAGACCTGTTTGTCAATCCACTGCTGGATGAGGGCCTCCGAATGCCGTGCGGGTCGTGGTGGTGTTATATGACCGTACCTTACCACACCAGTCAGTGCATGCGGGCCAAGGCAGACAACATAAGACATAGGAGCATAGCGGCACAGTACAACAGTTGACTTTGCTGCACTGCTCTCTGCTGGCTACCACACACAACACAGTCCCCTAGCCGCCCATGACAACCTGGCTTGCATCACAGTGGTCGTGCCCATGCAATGACTATCCAGGCTAAAACCGGCTTAGCTGTCGAGATGTGACATGATGGGGCGGATTCCGGGCAGTTTGGTTGCAGGCTAAAGCTTTTCATTAACGCGTGGAAAATCACAGCGGAGCCAATTCTCGCAAAAGATTGCATGTTACATAAGGATTGGACTCTGTGTTTATGTCACACAAAGGTAATGGCCTTCGTGTTTCGAATTTTTCCACTCCCCGACTCCTGCTGCTCACGCACAACATCTATTCTCACCGTGCGGTTGTATTCCTCGGATGTACATTGTTAACATTCCCGGCAAAGTCGTCATCTAAATCACTTTGTGTCAGACCTTTTTATTCATCTGCAAGCTGGCATTGTGCAAATCCACTGCCGATTCGTTTTCGTTTAGTTTGTTATCGCGTTCTTCGATTGGCACTCGATGTACCACACAGGACCCACCATCGTGACCTCTGTTTAACACGTAGGCTTTCTCGACCAATATTATCAATAAGAGGTTTTTTTTTCTGGTTATATCGTTCAAATATAATGCAATATAAATATTAAATATGTACTCTCCAACACACCGCTGTGCTGTACTAGTTTGACTTACATAGTTACCCCGTGGTGGTTACTGGTTATGTAGTTATCCAGTTGTGGTCGTAGAATAAACGTGTTCCCTCCTGGATTTGTGTGTCTCTCAAGTGAACCCACTACACTAGTAACGAATTGGCAAGTTTTGTTTACGTGACGAACCTTGCTAATCGGCTGTGTCGGGTGGTGGCGGGTTTAGCGACACATTTACGCGATCTAACCCCAAAAAAACCCTCTATCGTGGATTGTGACCGCTGCTTAAAATCCAATCGCACGTCACTGGACGCAAGGAGAAATCCACATTGGGGCCCTCTCCATCCTTCATGTCTCTCTTGGCAAATATGTGCTTTGCTACTGGTAGGAACCCACTGGTTCCACCAGCCCACAGGGGATTATTGTGTCCGTCTGTCCGTCATGCAGGGAGGGGCTGGGTGGGGGGTGGGAGGGGTGGGGCTGGGTGGGGAGGGGCTGGTCACCCCGTGGTGCCCTTATAAAACTCAACGTTTAACCTACTCACGCCGGCTTGTGCCCGTCCTCACAGTCGGGCATATTTGCGCAATACACCACGCCGCCGTTGACCCTGGCCATTGACCGAGCAACCCAACGTTCCTAACAGCTCCCTCCGCAGGAATGTGTTAAAGCTAATTCATGAGCCTCGACGTCATAAACCCAAGGAGCCAACGGTGTCCACCTAATTGCCGTTTAACTAGGCCGAGAAGAGGATCTGGAATAGGTGACAAAGCCTTCGCCGTTGGAGCACCAGCAGCGTTTTGGAACAACCTCGTTTCCTCCCCCTTAACATCGTAAACCTTCCTTCAAAAATAATATCCTGAAGCAGGTTTGTGCTGGATACGACCGCATTGGCAAATGTGATTTGTAACGTCTATCCTTACCCGTGTCTATCGATAGTTCGATTTTAACGTGCAACTTTATTGAGGGACTACGACTGTGTTGTCTTGCTGTGTGCTCTGGGGTTGTTGTTGTTGTTTTGCTGCCTTGCTCCAAGCTTGCAATTAGTGCTGACAAATCGGCAGTAATTTATGTGCTTGTGCACTTCGTACGTTTAATATTTTTATTATTTATTCATAGTGACTTGCTTACCGTGTCTGTATGTTGCACTCCAATTGTTTTTTTTGCTCCGTATTGTTTGTCGTTGTTGTAACTCGCTGACCCCATGCCCATATTGCACATCTGTGAAATAAAGAGCTTCATAGCTCATCGGATTCCTCTTCCAGTCTAAATAGAGATCCTGATTATGAAATCGTTACATATGCCTTCATCATCATCATCATCGACGCATGATCCATCCACTGATGGACAAAGGCCTCATCATTAATTAACACAACGGTAGCCACTCATGCAAGGCTTTTAATATGAACCACACACAGAGAGGTGGCTGGGGGGGTGGCTTGTCGGTTCATGATGGCTGTGACACCAAGCCAGCATCACGGACAGGCTGGGTTCGTAGCCAGCTGCTCTCTGTCTGCGTCATGAAACCGGCTTTTCAGGTATAATGAGTTCATGGTCTCAGCCTGATTTTTTGTATTCTACCAGGTAAGACCCACTCAGCTGTAAAGCTCTTTTTCAGAAGCGAACTGACCATCACAAATGATAACTAAACAAAGAGGGCTCTCACCATCACGTGATTCTAAATGTGAACGTCAAAACTGGAGGACCCAGAGAAAGATCCACGCGACCACGGCGAGAGAGACACGCAAAACTCCAAATATAAAGCAGGCGTCAGAGTCGGGATCGAACCTAGGACGTCCTGCATACCATCTCGCCACCATGGTGCCCCTAATTAATTTAGCTCATGAACATCAACTCGTATCATTTGCTTTATCTCCAAAGTGGACGTCTTCCTTGGTGTGGCCTCTCTCTTGGATGTCACTCTGTCACCAAACTTACCAAGTGACCATCATTATTATCATCATCATCTCATTCTACCCATGTGTCCAACCCACCCACGATTGAGTCTCATGAAATTCCAATGAACCCGGGTGACCTGAGTTCAATTCCTGGTTACGGCTAACATCAGTACTGAGCATTATCCGAATCAGTTCAGGGCCACCACCCCCTTCACCAACCCGCACTGACCCGGGCTTGGTGAAGTATGGTCAAATATCCCACACAACCAGTGCAGTTTATGGAGGCCCTCATCCAGCAGTGGATTGACAAAAGGTATGTACAAGTATAATGCAAAGGCGTGAGTGAGTGAGATAGTGTAAGGACAGTCAATGAGAGGAGCCAACCTTATTGAATTTTGAGAAGGGTTTATACAAGCTGAACCATTTATAGATACCAGAAGCCAACGACAGGATGAAATAATGCTTTTTTGGGTTAGATCGCGCGAATATAATATAACTATTTTTATTTCACCATGTAAGGCCCACTGAGCTGTATAGCTTTTTTCAGAAGCGACCTGGCCACAAACGAGAAGAGAGAAATGCAAACTCCAAATATATAGCCGTGTCAGGGTCGGGATCAAACCCCCGAGCACCTGCATACCAGGCGAGGGAGTTAACATCTCACTACCGCGGCACTTGCTGACGAATCCATACTGGACACCTGTGAAATAAAGATTCTGATTCTGAAATGGATCAGCGTGTGCCATGGCGAAAAGCCAAACGAATTGAGAGTTTGAAAGCCGAGCCGTGTGGCCAGAGGTGGAGGAGGAAGAGAAAAATGTTGTCCTGCAGTGAGAGTAGCAGATCCACCGTCCTAGGGAACGGATGTGAAATCGAGACACGGCGCTTGGAAGTGATCCATGACAGCTTTCCTGCGTTTCTATCTTGTGAACCACATTTGTTACGCATCCTCTACAATCCTGGCGAGCGGGGTTTTCCCATTGTTGGCCGTTCTTTATATCGCTGCCAAGTGGCGAGCACCTATTAACGCCAGCATGGCCTTAATTTGGTGCTCGCGAATAGGATTTTCTCCAACAATCTACGCAAACTACTGTACGACTACATTGCACACCCAGGTGCACAATGGACGTATGTGCAAACATACAAGCGCACACACGTACATATACGCAAACACACACACACTGCAACAATAACACCAACAGCCATAATTTGCCATGTATAAGCACCCACACACAAATATCCCCCAAACTGCCTTTACAGGCTGTTGGGGCAAGTGCTGTTAGCGAGCGCCTATTAAGGCTGGCATGCACGTGCTCACACACACGGAAGTACAAACACACACACACACGGAAATACAAAACACACGCATGCTATATACACAAATACACTCATATTTAAAAGACAAAGATCCACCCACATAGCCTGTTACAGACTGTTGGGGCAAGTGCTGTTAGCAAGCACCTTTCAAGGCCGGCACGACACACGAGGGGGTGGGTGGCCAACACCACGCCCGACCACCTTCGTCTCCCTAGTGGCAATAATTACAAACTGCACTAGGTCCTCATTTGCGGCTGAGTTGACCTAGGGGAGGCCCAGGACCAGTTCAGATAACCGTCGAGTGGTGTTGGCCGTGAGCGGGAATTGAACATGGGCCGCCAGGTTCGTAGCGCAGCGCGCTAAACCACTACAATACCACTCCCCACACACACACACAACAACCGCCATTCGCCACCAAGTGGCGGTGACGTCACCGTGGCGCTAGTGCCAGGCTATGTGCACTTTAAGGCCACGTGAAGTGTCGAACGCCCGCTGGCAGTAGGTCACGGGACTGACCCAGGTGCGCGCACACATACACACAAACGCACGCACACGCCCGGAAAACGCAAAACATTTTTTGCCAGCAGCAGCGAGCGGCCCAAAAAATGTGCTCGGACAAAAGAGGCCACAGGGCATGCGGTGTCTCACACGGCGCTGCCAGCCATCTAGTTTTGGGAGGTGTTTTTTTGCGTGGGTCGCCTTTGGTACGTGAACCACGGCTGCCATGAAAACATTTATTCCTGCTTCAGCAGTCTGCCTTTAATGAGGGAAATACTTATTTCCCTCATTAAAATGCAAATCAATTTATAACATTTTTGACATGAAGTTTTTCTGGATTGTTTTGTTGTGATTCTGTCTCTCACTGTTCAAATACACCTACCATTCAAATTATAGACTGATCATTTCTTTGTCAGTTGGCAAACGTACAAAATCAGCAGGGGATCAAATACTTTTTTCCCTCACTGTACGTAACTTTACCGAAAGACCCAAAGAGTATGAATTCCTGCAGTCAAGATACAACGTAGGCCTGCCAAGCCTGGCCTGACAGGCAGGCCAGGCTGACAGGCAGGCCAGGCACCAGACATTTCTCCCCGTTCGTTCTTTTTCTCTCTCCCAGTATTTCGGGTTTCCTTATAGTACTGCCGCCGAGGCTTACAAGGAGTCAGGGAAATACACGTGGTGTGTAAGTGTGTCATCTAGATCGTAGCTGCTGATGGTTGATTTATTAGGAAGTCACTGGAGCTATGCATTGGGACGCTGTCTTTCCGACAGCTCTGTTTATTCACCTGAGGACGGCTGCTTGTGTTGTGGCCGAAACGTCGTGAGAATTTTTTCTTTTATTTTTATTAATTTATTACTTCCCTTCTACGTGACTTTACCGAAAGAACCAAGAAGATGGAGCTGTGCACTTTCAAATCTAGAATGAAAACTCATTTCTTTGGAACTGCTTGTTGTTGTGTTTAGTTTGTTGTCCTTACCCCACATCTCCCATGAGCACGGTTGGCTATGTACAGCGCGAAAGAAGTTCAACATACATACATATATATGAAATATATCAATTATATATATAGTTTGCAACCCTCTGCTGGATCAGCATCTTCGCACGCCGTATCGGTCACGATGGTTAACTGACCACACTTCGCCACGTTGATCAGCGTCGGTTGGTGAAAGAAGATGATGATGGTGGTGATGATGCTGTACATGAATTTGTAATTAAGATTCGTGAATTCACGATAAAGCGTGTGATGTCACGAACATTGATGAACGTGTAGCTGCCGGCTCGTGCTTCCCTCCTTATTCGCAGGCTCATGAACATTCATGAGTCAAAGTCTGAACGCTCATCGGCAATGCCCCATCCTGTGCCAGGATCTACAGAACTACCCCCCAACCCACCCACCTCGCATCGTTATGATTATTCTGCTTCTTTAACCCAGGGAAGCCTCACCGAGCAGGGTCCTGCAAAGTTTACGCAGTACGGGAGGGGGGGGCTATGTTTCTGCTGCTGCGGGTAATCCCAATTGAGTCACTTGCAGATACAGTAATACCCCGGGGGGGGAGCAGGGAGGGAATGCGTTCCTGAAAGGTGCGGCGACGCATGTCGAAACGACGTTAAGCCAAAGCGGTTCACGGGGTAGGCGAGCGGTGGAGGCGAAAGGCTGAGCGGCGACGGGGTCAACGAGAGAGGGCAAACGATACCACCGCCGGCGTGAGCGTGTGGAGGGGGGGGGGTTGAGGTTGAGGCGGTGCAAATCTGGTGGCGGTCAGTTTAACACGTAGGCTTTCGCATTTGATGATACTGGTGGCGGTGTTGATAAAGCGCCGACGCACAGTTTGTTCTACAACGCCGCGTGTTGTTTTCGCGACGCGAATTGGATACATAACGCGACGCACACACCAGGGAACACATTTTTGATAACGCGGACGCGAATTGGATTTCACGCGAGCGAGCCAACGGGACCACGTCTCGCGCCAGTAGGAATAAGCGGGCCGTACCGGGTGATTCGGCGTAGCGTCGCACAAGGCATTGGTTGGGATGCTGCTGGATGCTTCTCGATGCTACCCCACGCGCCTCTAGTCTTTGTTCGGCCCGCGTGCACATCTCCCGCTTTATCACGGATCGCGCTGTACCCACTATATTCATACATTGTTTATTACAACGCCATTTTTCCTAAAATGCAGCGTTCTTCGGGAATGCAACTACGACCACCGCCACGTGATAGGACACAGACCGTAATTTGCAAAGCGATGGTAAACAGGGGTACTGCTGTAATTTCTCGAGCACTGCAATGTTTGAGCCACCGCTGCTTCACAGTGGCACGTTCAAGGTCCCCCGACGTCCTTCTCAAGAGGAGGCAGAGGTCGCAACCGGGTACTCGATACCCGTACCCTACCCGATACCCGGCTACCTGGCCGGGTACGGGTAGCCGTTTGCGACCCTGGTGCGGCCGGGTACGGGTACGGGTAGGCCGTGAGTCACTGGTGAGTCACCGTTTGTCACTCATTTCGGGTAGGGTACGGGTAGGGTACGGGTACCCATTTGCGACCCTGGTGCGGCCGGGTACGGGTACGGGTAAGGAATCAAAACCCGTTTGCGACCTCTGAGAGGAGGCCACTGTGTGCCAGCGTCAGGGTCCAATGTAGCCATTTGAAGTTTAACACGTAGTAGCAGTAGGGCTTTCGCAACCAATATCATCCATAATACAGGTTATTTTGGGGTTAGATCGAGTAAATATAAATGTAGCGTTAAACCCGCCCCCGCCCGACACAGCCAAATAGTGAGGTTTGTCACGTAACCAAAAACGTATGTGGCTGGTTGTTAATACAGGTAAGAACAATGTTCCACACTGCCCACCAGGGATTTTTTGTCTGTCTGTCTGTCGTGCATAAATATATATATAATATAAACAGCTCTTTCATTGGTGGAGACCTACTGCCGGGTACGGGGAGGGGCCTAAGGGAAGGGGGGTCAGGGGGGGGGCCTAAGGATATGGGGGGGGTCAGGGGAGGGGCCTAAGGGAGGGGGGATGAGCGGAGGGGCCTGAGGGAGGGGGGTCAGGGGAGGGGCCTAAGCAAGGGGGAGGGGCCGATAGTTAAGGGGGCTGGCTACCTGGCTGGCTGCCTGGCAACCTCAAGTCAAGTTATATTTTATACAGGTAGGAACAACAGGTTCCACACTGCCCACCAGGGATTATTTGTCTGTCTGTCGTGCATATTTGTCTGTCGTACACGAATGCGCTGTCCAACCAAGTTCCTACCTGCCCACTCCGAAGGAACGTGTTTATCGGTGAAACGTCGTACTCGAATTGTAAGTGTTGTGGGTTTACTCTCCAACACACCGGTCTGCTGAAGTAGTAGCCAAGTGACACGTTGTGTTTACGTGACAAACCTCACCTATTGGCTGCCGTCGGGTGGTGGCGGGTTTTAACGGCACATTTATATTTACGCGATCTAACCTTTAAAAACAACCTCCATTACGAACAAAATAAAATGCAGCTTGATCTTTGCATACATGGCAAGTCCCGGACAAATGACGACACGCATTATTTTCTGAAGTTTCATTCAAACTGGACCATCACCTTCTTTACTAAATTTAGAATTGCCCCTGCGAATTCACACAGACGGACAAGCGCCGATGCATTCACGCTTTCAACTTCAGTCAGAAACCATTAGAAAGAGCAAGAAAGCGGGGTATGGGAGGGGGGGGTTTACAAAAAAATCCAACTGCTGATCGTTCATTTGTCTCAAACTGAAACCCTGGGTAAACACAGCGTGTGACGACCATTGCCACAGCACTAAAGCAAGACACCCACACCGCTACGACTGCTAAAAGGACACAAAAGGGGGACGAATGAGAGAGGGGGAACAACAACACAGAATTTCCCCCAATTCATACGGCCTCCGAGTTTTGCAATGACCTTACTGTTTGGAACAATCCGTGCCGTTTCATTCCCGCAAGTCAGTCAAGACACGGGTGTTGAATTCAATGGCGGGGGTGGGGGGGGAGGACAACATCTGACTGACGGATTGATGTCCCTTTATTTGAGTAGGCCAAAGCCGCTGGGAATTGAAAGATGTGTTTTTGTTGTTAATGGGGGGCTCACCGAACATGAGTGGAGGGGGGGAGGTTTAACCGGGCTGTGAGATTCGGTGACCAGCTAAATATTTCCGTATGCCGTAACACCACATCCAGTATACCCTATAGCCATAGATGTGGCTACGGGGTCCATGTTCCATCTCCTCATGCCTACCATGGCCTAGTGCAGGGGTCGGGCAAATCAAAATAACAAGAGGAGACATTTTTTTTGTTCTCCAGGATTGGGTAACAACTAAGAAAACACAATATTTTAAGAGCCGCAATTGCACGCGAATACGGCGATCTTGAGTAAACAACTTCTCACCAAGCCATACCTGTTAACCCCTTATCAGTGCCTACCTTATTACAGAACAATTTAGACCTTATTGGTCACCCCGTGCCCTTATAAATCTCAACATTCATCCTACAAAGTCCCGTCACAAGGGAGAGAAACACAAACAAATAAACTTATTTTTTGCCTATATATTGAAACGGCTGTACGCCTATGGACCTGAAAACTCAATTTCCGTGTACAAGACTAGGGAGTCACCTGTCTGGGTTGACAGGTATGCGAAGCAGTCCCTTGAAGAGCCGCAGGCGGCTCTGTAAGCTACAGATTGCCGACCCCTGGCCCCAGTGGTGGCGCATTCCCGGCTTGCTGCAGAAGTTCACGGTTCGAATTCCAGCAGCGGCCCTGGTTAATACTTGCCAGTGTAAGAACCACGACAATATTACGCGCCGTCTGCTTCGGAGTGGACGCTAAAGATCGCCTGACATCATTCGCTAGGGTGGTCGTTGTATGCCAGCGTCTGGGTCAAAATTGACCAAATTCTAAATTTACACCACAACTTACTCACTTGGGATGGGGATGATTATACAAAGCAATCATTGGTGCTGTCTAGCAGACCGATGCCCCAAGGTCACTCTCTGGCAAATTAAACTATTCTGGTCTCATTTAAATACGTAGGCTATCCTGGCCTCTTGACTTCTCACCTGGTTAAACTGGATGCAGTTGAAAAATGTAACCGACTAGCAACCTGAAAAGGATTTGGTGAGGAGTTGAGCCCTGGTCAGTTCTCTCCCCAAAAAATACTCACACTCATCAACTCATTAACTGGTTTCATGCATTTCTGAGTTTTCTGGGTTCAATGGGTTTATTCGGGTGCCCCAGTGACTAAATGTTACCTGCCTCGCCCGGTATACAAGAGGTTGTGGGTTCGATCCCACGCATGATGCCTCTATGTTTGGAGTATGTATCTTATCCCCGTGGTCGCGTGGATTTTTCTCCGGGTCCAATGGTTTTTCCCTCCACATTTAGGATCAACATCACCACGCGTTTCAAGTATTGGGCTGCTGCTATCAATTTCCATTTAATAAGCCACTTCTCATTGGGCCATCATTTGCGATCGCCAGGTCGCTTCTGAAAAAGAGCTACATAGCTCGGTGGGACCTTACCTGGTAAAATAAACAAAGTTTTAGTATTCTTGGTTCTTTCGGTAAAGTCACGTAGAAGGGAAATAATAAAATAATATTAATATAAAACAATAAAAATTCTCACAGCAAGAATTTTTTCTTGCAGTGGATTTCACACCTGATGATGATTGCTTGTGCTGCAGTCGAAACGTCGTGAGATTTTTTTATTGTTTTATATTTATTTTATTTTATTATTTCCCTTCTACGTGACTTTACCGAAAGAACCAAGCATATGAATCCCTGCAGTCACGAAAGCTTTAAATCAAAATAAACAAAGTTTTAGTAGTTTACTTTCATTCCTCTCCTGCTTAAGAGAAACTGACCTGAACTAAACTCAGGTTTCCATGAATCATAAATCCTAAGAATGTACTCTGCTGTTGCTCCCCCACCGCTCCCCCCACATCCCATTTCCTTTAGTCTTTAGACAGCTCCAGTTGACTGCCAATTTGGGCCAGCACACAAATTCTCCCGTATAATAACAATACTTTCATTTTATGTAGCGTCATTCATGCCAACAGCATTCTAAAACGCCGTACAGTAATTATATATAAGGACCAAATCCCATGTAGGCGGTTGGCTACATACAGCGTGACAGAAGCCAAACACGCATACCTAGCAAACAGAAACTCCTACTACTGCCAAGCAAAGTCAAAAACGAATAAACACATTTAAGAAATGGCACTAAAATAAAAAACACAACCATGAAAGTTATCACGACAAAGAAATTAGTGCATTAGGTAGGCCTACACACATTGCATACCACAATCCCAACCTCATAACCATTCGGTTCTTCGATCTGAATTCCAACATCAGAATAATGCCTGAGACACACAAATAAACTAGATATCTACATTTTTGGCGAAGACCTGCCCGATCGTCGAAATCCCCCAACTTGAATTTTTGTTTTACCAACTTGAGAGTTGGCCTTCAACTGGAGGACTTTTTGGGGAGAAATTAGCCAGTGGTTCTTAATCTGGGGTGCACGCACCCCCTGGGTGTGCAAGATGCCCTTTTCTGGGGGTGCGAGACATGGCCAAATTTTTTTTTTATTAAGCACGGGCATGTAAGTACAACTACTGGTTCATCATACCTATGTATTTATTGGCATTACACATATTTTAACGACTGCGAACCCAAGGGGTGCAAGGTTGCATTAAGATTAATAACTACTGGTGCAATGGATAGAAGCCATGGGGGTAGTGTCTTTGCGATCAGTTCATAATTGCCATGTCGGTGCACGCTCAAGCCAATTCCGGTTGGCCGTCGTTTCAAGAAAACGGAGGTTTAATGTGAAAATTCATAACACAGGTTTTTTTGGGTTAGATCGCATAAATATAAAAATGTGTCGTTAAACCCGCCACCACCCGACACAGCCAATTAGTAAGGGTTGTCACGTAAACAGAACTTGCCAAATCGTCACTACAATCACTATTTGGCTGTCGGATGGTGGCAGTTTAACGACACATTCATATATTTACGCAATCTAACCCAAAAAAACCTGTATTATGGATGATGTTGATCGCGAAATGTTAAAATTGTCGACATGATATGGGGCAATGTCTGTGCGCTCCACTGCTGGTCTGTGGCCAAACATACCGGTTGTAGCAGCACCCTCCTGAACAAGTGTCTTGAGACTCAATGAGGCTTTCCCTGCTAAATGCACGGGCATTAGAATAGCCGACAGGAACGCTGTGTTTTGTGTGCGTCATTTGGGACTGTGGTGGCAAATTCCATTTAAGACAACGTTCGGTATCGTGTGGGGAAGAAATCAGAGTTCCCGGAAGGAAACCCACCACGCATACGAAAGGCTAACGCTCTGATGTCCGCACAGATAGGTTCATGAAGCCTCTTGCTGTGCAGGCCGGGGCTTGGGAGATTCACAAATCTCGTTGTGATCCACGAACCCGAGCTACCAATGCACCAGTGCCTATGTGCTTGCTGTAAATTTCCACGCGATAAGCCACTTCGTTGAGCTATCATTTGTGGCCAGGTCGCTTCTGAAAAGGAAGATAATATTCTTTGGTTCTTTCGGTAAAGTCACTTTACCGAAAAAACCCAGAGTAATTCCTGCAGTCACGAAAGCTTCAAATCAAGTAGGAAGATGATCGTTCAGTGGGCTTTACCTGGTAAGAAAAAAATTGTTTCGTTTTATTTGTATATATTTTTTTGAAGCGATTCTCTTACATTTCCTATACTTTGCACTCCTATCGTGTTTTTGTATTGTTGTTATAACGTTATGACCCCGTGCCTCTGCTGGACATCTGTGAAAAATAACTTTACGGCTCATCGGATTCCACCGGTATAAATATTCAGATCCTGATTCTGAATCACAGTCATGCTCCACCACACCCCACTTCTGCGCTCATGTCCGGATATAGAAACAGCTGCAACCACATTGCGAAATTTACACCGCTGCTACGTGAGCACATGCTTTCGATTCGAGAGGACTTACAAAGAAAAGAGAAAATCCGAGAGGTGGACGCTTGGATTTGCAGAGACGAAGGAAGACTCGGGGATGTGGAAGCAAAAGAACATTTGCAAGTTGTAGACATTGCTCTGACTTTTACAAAGCAAGTGGGCTTGGGCAGGACATGGAGCTCAGAAGGGACGATGATCGCCGGTGGTCAACGCGGATGCGAATTGGATATAAGGCGAGTGAGCCAACGGCACTACGTCTCTCGCGAGGAGGAATACGCGGTCGTAATGGCTGACTCAGCGTAGCATCGTGCAAAGCAGTGGGATGCTGCTGGATGCTTCTAGATGCTACCCACGCACCTCAAGTCTTTGTTCGGCGTGCGTACGCATCTCACGTGTTATCGTGGACTGCACATTACCTTATATTATTAGAACACACGTTTGTTTCCATAAAGCGGCGTTCTTCAGGAACGCGACTACTACCGCGTGCATTATAGAACAGGCTGCGTGTTGAACTTCTTTCGCGCCATACGTAGCGAGCCGACCGTGCTAACCGGAGGTGCGATGATGATGGAGTGGCAGTCAAAGCGGGGGGTGGGGGGGGGTCGGGAACACGCCCTATGAGGATGTCTACCACGGAGGGTGAGGCGATGATCCCCTTTCGCACGCAGGTGGTTACGAGGATCGCCAGATCGTACGGCGATGGCCAAGGCTTGGGGAGGACTTAGTCCAGCAGTGGATAGGTCACAGCCCGTGATGAAGATGATCACTGCTGGTGGTGATGATGATGACTGGATATCGGTGAAAAAGAGCTTTTATAAGCTCATCGGATCCCTCGAGTATAAATAAACATTCTGATTCTGATGACGACAATGTTATCCTTGCGGTAAAACAAAGGTCACATTTAAGTTGGGCTTATTTTCTTTAAGCAGGTGAGTACTCCAGAGATCAGGATAAGTCTAATTTGCAAGAATGACATGTGGCATTAGTGTTGGCAGCAGTGGGGGTTGGCGATGATTGCGCCACTGTATAATCCCAATTGAGTAATCTGCGAGTCACTTGCGAATTTAGAAAAATGCGTTACCAACAGGGGGAAGGAAGCGACGTGTTGAATCGGGCGTAGCGTTTTACCCCAATTTGCGCCGTGGACTGCAGCACCTACAATGCACTCCTCAAGATGTTAGCAATTCCAACACCAGAAGCGGTGGCCTGTAAAGAATATTGGGAAAAAGACCATAGAGGTTGGAGAGGAGACACGACGAAGATGAGGAAGAGGAGGAAGAAGAGACTTAAACGTCACCAACACCGCCCTCAACCGAATCACTATTTATTTTACTATTTTGTATTTTACCAGGTAAGGCCCCACTGAGCAATATAGAGCTCTGATCTGGCCATCACAAATTACAGCTCAACGGAGTGACTTATCTCATGTGGACATTTATAGCAGCCAAATACTCTGAACTCGTGTTGATTCTAAATGTGGAGGAGAAAACCGGAGGATCCGGAGAAAAATCCACGTGACGACAGGGAGAGAGACGCAACTCCAAATATACAGACGTCGGGGTCGGGATCGAACCCACGACCTCCTGTATTCCAGGCGAGGTAGTTAACATCTCCTAGCCACCGTGATGATGATGAGAGAGAGAGACACCGCAAACTCCAAATATACAGCAGCAGGCGTCAGGGTCGGGATCGAACCCACGACCTCCTGTACACCAGGCGAGGTAGTTAACATCTCCTAGCCACCGTGATGATGATGAGAGAGAGAGACACCGCAAACTCCAAATATACAGCAGCAGGCGTCAGGGTCGGGATCGAACCCACGACCTCCTGTATTCCAGGCGAGGGAGTAAACATCTCGCCATACACTCTTCCACATTTACAAATCAGCTAATCGCTGTGCACCCATTTACACTGCTGGGGGATTCAAGAAACCTGCGCCGCCGTTCCAACTTTCGTGCGGGGAGATGGACCCGTCTCATCCACCGCAGATCAAAACGCTCCTCTCTTTCGGAATGCTTCTGCTCGCGAATGCCCCGGCACACCTCTCCAAGTCAAGAAACCCGCTTCAAGAAACGAGTCCATGCACACCCTTTCGCCTCCTACAACTTTGGAAGTGCCGTTGGACGTTTTCGTCCCATGGGCCAATGCTCAGCAATTGCGCGCGACACGCGGTTCAGCGTGCGCTTGCGTTAAAAGTACAACGCAAGTGCAATCGCACACAATGCTCCTTTTATTATTTCTGTTTTGAACTTGCTAAAGACACAAACAATGTTATTAATCGGAGAAAATTAGCAGCAACTCCCACGGGATTCCACCCGCACGCGCGTTATTAAACGCAACTCCAATCAAGCCAAAACAACGCTTGTTTTGTTTTAAGGATTGCGTGTTTGCTTTTCTCACAAACCAGAAACAAATCTTACTTTCAAACTCTTCAAAATCACTGCTGAGTGAAGGCCTCCTAAAAGCCATCAAGATCTCTGGATTATTATCATAACAACGGGTTTTTTTTCGTGCAGAGGTGCCACAGTGACGAGATGTTAACTACCTCGCCTGGTATACAGGAGGTCTTGGATTCGATCCTTGCCCTGATGCCTGCTCTATATTTGGAGTTTGCATGTCTTTCTCTCCTCGTGGTCGCATGGATTTTTGTTTCTGGGTCCCCTCCGGTTTTTATCCCTTCACATTTTGAATCAACATGCATTTTGAGTATTTGGCTGCTATACATTTCCACGTAATTATCAGCCACTTCGTTGAGCTATCATTTTTGATGGCCAGGTGGCTTGTGACAAAGAGCTATACAGCTTAGTAGGCCTTACCTCGTAAAATAAAAGCAAAAAAAATCAGGCTGAGACCACGATATCTTGAAAAGCTCTTAGCCTCCGGTTTAATCACAGAGGCTAAGAACCAGATTCCAACCCAGGACTTGAACCCAGCCTTGTCCGTGATGCTGGCTCGGGGTCGCAGCCATTATATGAATGGACAAGCCACCCCCAACCACCTCTCAGTGTGTTCATCTTAAACGCCTTGCACATCAGCTCGGGCAAGTGCTTACTGTTGTGTTAATTAATGGTACACACTGCGGTCCCTGCCATATTAACATGGGATTCTCTCCGTTGTGTGAGAATTCAAGCGATCCTCATAAAATGTGCAGCCTTTTGTCAATCTACTGCTGAGTGAAGGTCTGCCCGTGCCATGTTAGTCACGGGGGGGGGGGGGGGTGTAGTGGTTTGATCATACTGTACCACGGTGAGTCGTCAATGCAGCTTTGGTGGGGCGAGTTCATGGATATAATGCGCCGCTGATGTTATCCATGGCTGGAAATCGAACCCAGGTTGCCAGTTTCATGGCGCAGAGATCGAACCACAGTACTACCGCTTCACCCCAATTGGATCCCTCTTGAAGAACAAACTGAGTTCTGCCACAGGAATATGGAACTTCCACAACTTGATACAGAAAAATACGTAATTTCCTGCCCTACTACTATTCAAGTGCGGGCTAAAGGCCTTCCTCTTTACCTCTGCCTTTGACAGTTCCTTTCTCTCCACGAAATACACATGCCACCTTCGGTTACATACGGACAGACTGTTGCCTACCACAGGAATGTGGAGTTTACAACACTTGCTCAACATCAACAGCTGATATGAGTGCAAACGTTGGGACATGAGGGCACGGTGACTTTTTGACTTTGAGTTTGTGTACAGTAAAAAAAATTACGATGCCGAAAAGGTGCAGTGTGATATCTGCCCATACTGCTTGCATGCCTTCATACTTTTAAGCAAAATGAGATGTGAAATCTCAAGAGGCTTATCCAGGAACAATATTTTCGTTCAAAAAAAGTTAAAACGGCGACAAAGAAAAAGGGATTACTAGTAACAAAAAGATAAGTTTTAAGTAAAAAAAAAGACGAAAAAACACATCGGAAAGCTATTACCGCACAACCTACGTGGTAGTTTAAAAACATTGTTAATGTAATGATTTACGGAACCAAACGTACACTTACACCCCTCTATTAATACACCGCTTCCCCCATACCTTGTCGGCCATGGGGTAACACGTTTGACTCTATTTCACCACGCCAGTCAGTGCGGGTTGATGTTAGCCGTAGCTGGGAATCAAAACTCAGGGTTGGTAGTGCAGCTCTACTGCATTAAGTTGCTAACCACTCTTGTCGTAAAACCAGGTGGGGCGCTGGGGTGGCGTCTTTAAACTTCACGAGCAGGGCCTTTTATTAAAGCAGTGTCCAAATATTATAAACTTAACTCGAAATCTTACAACATTCCACACGAATGGTACACAGACCCATAAAACCCACGCACACCTAGAAAATGAGCGAACAATTCTCAAAGCAAATTGCTTGTCTCATGCTGCTGCTGCTGCCATAAGGTCCCTTGATTGAGAGAATTCTAGCAAGCTACTTTAAAAGGAGTATTTGGCCTACTCTTTCAGGCCGGCCAGATGGCTTGGTAGAAGAGAGATGGCGGTCAGTGCCCACACTTTAACCCCACTACGTGTGACCTGCCGATCGACTGTGGTCGACGCAGAGCCCGTCCTTGTGGGGTACGGGCAAATCGGGGCGACTGCCCGGGGCCCCGCGCTTTGGGGGGGGGGCCGTGCTTCGACGTGACGGTGTCAAGAGGTCAAATACGTCGGGGAGGGGGCCCCCACACCCCTCTATGTATGGCCCTGGGTGTGGGTGACCACGTTCGGTGTCTCCGACACAGCGTCTACGAACTCCGAGGGGCACCCAGCCAAATTGGACGTCACGGTGTTGAGATGTTAAATCCCTTGCCCGGAATACAGGGGGTTGTGGGTTAGATCCTGACCCTGACGCCTGCTGTATATTTGGAGTTTGCGGTGTCTCTCTCTCTCATCATGACCACAGTGTCGAGATGTTAACTGCCTCGTCTGGTATGCAGGAGGTCGTGGGTTTGACCCCGACGTCTGCCGCATATTTGGAGTTTGCGGTGTATCTCTCCCCGTGGTCGCGTGGATTTTCCTCCAGGTCCTCCGATTTTTCCATTCACATTTAGAAACATCCATTTAAAACACTTGGGTGCTATAAATTTACACATAAGCCACTTCGTTCAGCTATCATTTGTGGCCAGGTCGCTTCTGAAAACAAACAGCGATACAGCTCAGTGGGCCTTACCTGGATAAAATTAAAGTTTAGTTTAGTAGATCAATCAACTCGCCCCATTGTTTCGAACTGCCATGCACGAAAGTCGAATCGAAAATGTATTTAAACTCACTTGCGGACCTTATTGGGCTATACGATTCTTAAAGCAACATGTGACCTTGATCGAACGCACGTTCGATCGGTAAAGTCACCGAAAGAACCCAAGAGTATGGATTCCTGCAGTCACGAAAGCTTCAAATTAAGATTTAAATAAACTGGTTGATGATGTTTGAAATGTCTACTTGAAAGTTTGGGCCATTGAGATAAGTGAAGCGGGCTTGGGGCAGGAACACACCGTGGCTAAACAACAAAGCGGAGATGTCACAAGCCAGGGTGGTGGTGGGAACGAAGGACCCGATAAGGTGCCAGCCAAAAGGTCAAAAGCTCGTGGAGATGGAGTTGTGAAATTAAGCAAATGCGCTCAAAAGGCAGCTTGCGAGCATTGCTTTCACGGCTCGTAAGTGAGATACGAGAGTGAAATCGTTTCGTTGACGAAGGCAATCACTCTGCACAGCCATCTATCTTGACAATACCCAAGTGTTTTTAAGAGCCCCTTCTCAAAACCACGGCCTTTGTAGACATGTTAGTAACATTAAAGATCTAATCAGTATTCACGATGTTCGCATCAATTATCAAACCGATTTATGGAGCCGGGGGGGGGGTCAACATTTAAAAGCCACGGGTCTGCCTTCAATTACGTAATTACAAAACATTAAACATTCAAAACTATTCCATAAAACCATCTAATTCACACACACTCAGCAGACACGCGCACACTAATTAACCATTCTGAAGGCGGCACACTTTGCAGAAGGCCCCCCCCTGATTGTCAATCCACTACAAATTGGTCTCTCCCCATGCACCTCGTCGTTCACATGACCATACTTCACCACGCTGGTGCAGTATAAACACATTTAACCAAGACACGTTTTAAAGTTTGAGAGCACACGTTGGTTAAAGTTACGTACCAGTTAAGTGCTTTAAAAGAGAGAGAGAGGGAGGGAGGGGGGGGGCATTTAACAGCTATTAACAATGAAACCAGAGTAGTCGTGCAGTACAATCCATTGTTGTGTTGTACTTCTATGTGCCCACAGTCTGTGCTTCCCCGCCTACCAACCCAGCGTGAAGTATGGCCAATTCAGGTGTACACGCACTGTACAAGAGCCCACTTGCTCATTCCACTGCTGGATGAGTGCTTTGCCCACACCGCAAAGCGTGTGGGCAAATCGAACACGTTAACGATTTGACATTGTGTGCGTTAGCAGCAGCAGCAGCAACGACAGAAAATAAACGAATCTAACAGTGCAGAGTGAAACATCGATCATCATCCAATGACTCATGAACACCGCCCGGTGTGTTTTGACTGCGCAAGGAACACGGGGGGGTAGGGGCAGCGTCGATCTACTGCTGGATGAAGGCCTTCACTCCCTCATCACCCCCCTCATCACCTCACCCACGTGCCGTGTCAAAAGCCCGTTCGACCATACTTCACCGCGCTGGTGAACATGAACACTGAGCCGTGACGAACTGCTCGTAACACTTTTTGGTTCACCACCAAACGCCCGGTGGTGACCAGCGTGGTGAAGTATGGTGAAAGCAACTTCTCGCTGGAGTGAGTCGTGAGAGACATCGTCCGAGATAGTCGATTTGATCCACGGATGTGCGAGCAAATGTTTATTTGCAAGCGTCCACGAATGTTACGTTCAAATGACCATACTTCACCCCCGCTGGTTCGGTGAACTCCACGGATAAAAATCGTACCTTGCTCTTGACTTCTATGAGGTTGACTTGCCGCGACGTGGCCCGCTGATGTTTTGCCATGAAGGCGTCTTTTAACCGTTGAAAAGTAATAAAAGATTTTCAACTTCTGGGTGCTTTTTTTTTCTCCTCAAATATCTATGTAAAAAAAAACCCAACCCCCTCTAGAATTCTTACCGGTTTAAAACAACAACAACAACAACAACAGCAAACTAGGTTTCAAACAACAACAGAGAGCGAGAGAGCACGAAGACGCCGAAGACTTTTAGTAAATGCTTAAAAGTGAACCCCATGGGGTGGCAGAGGGAAAGGGGGTGGCCCTGAAACGACGTCCGGACGCAAGACGCGAGCACTCGACCCACGCGCGCCGCTCCACTGAGGCTGAATCCAGATCAGACATCTTGCTAAGGGGTAGACGGACGTGGCGGGCAGGGGAGGGGGGCGTGGACATTCCGATGACGTCATCAAACCCCCTCTACACCCCCACCTCCTATCCCCCCTACCCTCACCTTACCCGTGAAGCTCAAGCCGGTTTGTTTATTCCTTACCCAAGATGGCCGCCGCGATCCACGCGTCGCCGTCGCGAGCGTTGTAATCGAGGCGCGCGGTGAACTCTACCAGGGTCGTGACGTCACCGAACGGGGCGGGGGGGTGTTTTGTATTTGGTGGGTACGATAAGGAGACGCGAGGGGGGGGGACGGCGCGCGCCGATTGGACGAGCACGCGTCACGTGGTTACCAGTTCGCCCCTCCCCCCCCAACGCGGCTCGCCACCGGCTCTTATGCGTTGTGGAATAAACAAAGAGGTTTGGTCGGTGACGTCGTCGGCAAAATGTAATCGCCGGGTGGAGAAATCCAAGATCCGGATTCCACTTGATTCGGTTCCACCTGCCAGGAATTCCAGGCGTTGCCAACGTAAATACAGAGACTCCTCTACTTACGAACACTCGACTTACGAACTTTCAGAGATACGAACAAACCTGTCCGTATGTCCAGTTGCCTGTTCGGACCGAGAGACGTAAGTTCAACCGCCGTGCAATTTATGGCGGTGGTGACATCTACATCTGCAGAACGTGAAGAACCGGTGGCATCTACATCTACAGAACGTGAAGAACCAGTGACATCTACATCTGCAGAATGTGAAGAACCAGTGGCATCTACATCTACAGAACGTGAAGAACCAGTGGCATCTACATCTACAGAACGTGAAGAACCAGTGGCATCTACACCTGCAGAATGTGAAGAACCAGTGGCATCTACATCTACAGAACGTGAAGAACCAGTGGCATCTACATCTACAGAACGTGAAGAACCAGTGGCATCTACATCTGCAGAACATGAAGAACCAGTGGCATCTACATCTGCAGAACGTGAAGAACCAGTGGCATCTACATCTACAGAACGCAAAGAATCAGTGGCATCTACATCTACGGGAGATCATACAACGTTTAAAGTCATTTCCCGTGCTTTGTGTACATGCCGTACAACACGTTTGGAACCGACAGGAGTAAAGTCGGCCAAATCGACTTACGAACAGACCTCTGGAAACTAACTCGTTCGCAAGTGCAGGATTCCCTGTACCAGTATTAATACGTAACGCGAAATACATAATTAGCGTCGTTCTGGAGAATATTAGTAATAAATTGTAATAGTCACAATTCGCCTCCTTTTTCATATCCTGTTCCTCCACCAAAAAAAAAACTTTTTTTTTTACATTTTACATCAGCCACGCGGCCCTTGTCGGAATACATAATCTGAGCAACATTGATAATTGGTTTTTTACCCTTTTATCTGGCAACAAAACTGACACCTTTTTACAAGGAGTCATGTTTGCATAGACTACAATACCTGCAGTCATAATGCAAACAAAAAACACAACTCTGATAATGTGCACTGTCATTGAAGTTGATTGGTCCACATCCGAGACAGCTTTCCTTAGAGCCTAGTCTCACATGTCTCGGGTGTGGACCAATCAACTTCAATGACAGTGCACATTATCAGAGTTGTGTTTTTTGTTTGCATTATGACTGCAGGTATTGTGGTCAATGCAAACATGACTCCTTGTAAAAAGGTGTCAGTTTTGTTGCCAGATAGAAGGGTAAAAAAACAATTATCATATTTTTACTGGCAAATGAGGTTCCAACTGAGCAACATTGGTTCGAGTAACAGCCAACCCGTATTATTCCTATTCAACCCAACTAATTTGTATTGAAAGTTGCTTTAACATATCGCAGCGACGATCATAACACGAACTATTCAAACGCCCGCAACAACGGCATATCTTATTCCGCTCCACCAAAAACTGCAATTAAATTCTTTATCACGAGGGGGCTGCAGAACGTTATATCGTTGCGGTGATAACTGGTGGAATGTGCGTATTTATTTAAAACAATGCAATAGCGATCATTGCAAATGACACTTTCCAGCAAATTACCATTGCAATCATTAATAATGAGTTACTTTTGAGTTAGTTTGTCGTGTGTCGTGGATAATTATATTTTTTTAACGACTGCGTGACCCTGCACCACCCAACAGACCAGATCAACTAGAGTTGCCAAGCTGACACATTCAATTAAAAAGCCTTTCTATTCACCCGGGCATAAGGATGATGAATAGGAAATAAAATTTTGGACATTCTGACCGACGATTGGTCGAAATGAGTCTTAACATTTTTGTTGTTGGTGAAATTGAACAGCGGGTCAAACTGCAGCCAAAGCATGCGAGGCGTGATGGAGCAACGTGTCAAACCCTGACACCGTGGTTCCAACTGGGCGCGCCGGGAGATCGAACCGAACGAGTGACCCTCTTGCATCGCAAGTAACGTTCTTACTCGCCCCCTATTGGACATCTGTGGGGGGGAAAGAGTTTTGAAGTTCATCGGATTCCCCCTGCAGCGTGATAAATACGTATTCTGATGAAATGCCAGGGCGCTTCGAACACTCGGTGGGTTTATCACGGGACCTTTCTTGACAGTATCAAAGCGTGAAAAATAAGAATAGGTTTTACCCTTTCTGGCAATACTACAGGGGGTGTTCAGATATTAAAACACCAAATAGATGCCCTTTGCAATGAATCAAGTTTGCATTAGCCACACGTACTGGTGGTGAGCATGCAAACAAACATGCTCTGATAATATCATTATGTATGCATCGTCTTTGAAACTGAGTTGCCTACACCAGAGACAGCTTTCTTTCTAAAAGTCTCACTGCCAGTGTCAGAGCAGAGAACGACAATGAGCTACCCGTCGGAGGCCGTCGGACTGCGAGGGGGGGCTGCGTACAGAGCGAGAGAGCGAGCGAGAGAGCGAGCGAGAGAGCGAGCGAGAGAGCGAGCGAGAGAGCGAGCGAGAGAGCGAGCGAGAGAGCGAGCGAGAGAGCGAGCGAGAGAGCGAGCGAGAGAGCGAGCGAGAGAGCGAGCGAGAGAGCGAGCGAGAGAGCGAGCGAGAGAGCGAGCGAGAGAGCGAGCGAGAGAGCGAGCGAGAGAGCGAGCGAGAGAGCGAGCGAGAGAGCGAGCGAGAGAGCGAGCGAGAGAGCGAGCGAGAGAGCGAGCGAGAGAGCGAGCGAGAGAGCGAGCGAGAGAGCGAGCGAGAGAGCGAGCGAGAGAGCGAGCGAGAGAGCGAGCGAGAGAGCGAGCGAGAGAGCGAGCGAGAGAGCGAGCGAGAGAGCGAGCGAGAGAGCGAGCGAGAGGGGTGGGGGGGGGGGTTTACATAAAGCCAGTAAAAAAAAACATTTACGAAATGATGAACGAAGCAAAGTGCCGAATGCACCGAGCATCTTCTTGTTTCCGCTGATCGTTAAAAAAACAGAACGACAAAATGCGAACAGTACAAAGACAATGCACGTATCGGAACATTTATAGCTCGGGGTGAGCAGCTTTATCATGGGACCTTTTTTTGCCAGCATCAAAGCCAATCAGTTTCAAAGACAATGCCTATGTTATGACAGCACGTTCGTTTGCATGTTCACCACAAGTACGTGTGTTAATGCAGACTCGGTTGCTTGCCGAATGTATCTCTTTGGTGTTTGAATATCTTAACACCTCCTGTTTTATTTTGCCATAAAGGGTAAAAACCTATTCTTATTTTCACACTTTGGGGGTTCATCTTCTCGGTTCTTTCGGTAAAGTCACGTAGAAGGGAAATAATAAAGTAATAAAAATAAAACAATAAAATTATTCTCACGACGTTTCGGCCACAACGCAAGCAGCCGTCCTCAGGTGAAGAACAGGTCTGTCATTCAGACGCTGTCTTTCCAACATACCTGTTCTTCACCTGAGGACGGCTGCTTGCGTTGTGGCCGAAACGTCGTGAGAATTATTTTATTATGCTTTATTTTTATTATTTTATTATTTCCCTTCTACGTGACTTTACCGAAATAACCAACAAGATGAATCCCTGCAGTCACGAAAGCTTTAAATCGAAACTTTGGGGGTTTATTTGGCATCTGCGCTCTGGTGGTGATAGTGGTGTTGCAAGCAGCAGCAGCGGGAATTTAATTTGTGCCCAGATCAGCTACCGGTGGTTGTTGTTGTTGCTGCTGTTGTTGATGCGCTGAACTTTATTGGAGAGTGACCACCGTGCAGTTCTCATAACAGACCCCTCAGTGTTACTGAGAACGAACTTTGCCCGAGCTTGGTAGAGCGTGGGGGGCGAAAAAAAGGCATCCTTACACCCACATTAAAGACCCACGTCTTCGAATCTCCTTCATTCATTCATTCTCTTCGCTCCTTCCTCCCTCCCTTCCCATTTGCTCAACCCGTTCCATTCTCTCTCTCTCTCGTTCCCCGCGTGAAATTAATTACACGCTCTGAGACACCCGTAACACTCTGGGTGCGTTAGGATTGCGAGTTGTTGTTGTTGTTGTTGTCGTTGTTGTTGTCGTTGTTGCCGTTTGTGAAATTGTAACCTTTGCGATTTCGCACCGCTCTGAAATTAATTAAAGGGGTGGGGGGGGGTCGTTGTCGCCAATCCGCTAGAATGCACAGATATTGGATTTATCGGTCTCGCCTCTAGCCAAGAGGTTCTTCACTCGGAGGGCCCGATGCCTTTGATTGATGTTGTTTACCCCCCCCCCTGTTTTTAGCGTACATGAGTTTAAGCTGAATAGGAAGACGCGCTGCTCAGAGTTATCATTGACCCCTGACCCCCCCGCTGCCCCCCACCGGTAAAAGTCAGTGTGGGTGGCCGCGCGCGTGCCATGCACCTGAAGCAAATGTCAAAACTCAGCAAAAACAAAAAGAGGGCCTTTAAATGGTTGCCATGAGGATGAAAGTGGCCGACGGATTCGTCAAATGTCAGGCGGCTCTAATGCAAAATCCAGACGAGACGCACAATGAGCCATTGATCTCACTCGCCTGGTACGCAGGAGGGCGCGGGTTCGATCCCGGACCCTGGCGATACCGCTGTTGTATTTTGTGTTCGCATTATTATCACTCTCCCCCCCCCCACCCTGGTCTGCAGAGTGCGTTTTCGTCAAAGTGCACCTGGCCTGGCACAAGCGCCGTGGTGATGTCACCGTCACTTGGTGGCGAATAGCGGGTGTTGGTATTGGGGTGGAGCGGTGGTGTCGCGTTTAGCGCAGCGACCCGAGTAAAATTCCCGCTCACGGCCAACACCGGTGACGATGATCTGAACCGGTCCTGGGCCTCCCCTAGGTCGACTCAGCCTCAAATGAGTACCTGGTGCAGTGTGTAAAACATCGCCACTAGGGAGACAAAGGCGGTCGGACGTGGTGCTGGCCACTTCACCCACTCGTGTACCGGTGCCGGCCTTCATAGGTGCTCGCAAACAGCACTTGCCCCAACAGTCTGCTAAGGCTACACGGGGGATCTTTGTCTTCGTGAGTATGTGTGTGTGTAGCGGTTAGCGCGCTGCACCGCGCTACGAACCCAGCCAACCGAGTTCGATTCCCGCTGATGGTGAACACCCAGTCACAATATTCTGAACCAGTCCTGGGCTTCCCCTTGCTGCTGCTGTTGCTGCTTCCAAGCAGAATTGTCGTCCAGCTGGATGATTTAGTAAAGTGGCGGATGGTTTAGGGCAGGGGTCGGCAACCAAAATAACAAGAAGAGCCATTTCTTTCCAATTCGGTACAAAATTCAGTATTTCAAGAGCCGCAATGCATCTGAGTACATACTGTACATACGTACATATCGTCAAGAAGCAGCCCGTAAAGAGCCGCATGCGGCTCCGGAGTCGTAGGTTGCCGACCCCTGGTTTAGGGTAAGGATCGCGTTAAGCTCCCCAAATCCTAATGTGGGTGACGTCGTGGCCTTTCGCGATCGGGAGGGGTCGGTTAAGGACGTGGGAAATAATAGACACGCGGACGCAGAGAATCAAGGGGAAGAGGAGAGACCAACAAATATATTCCGTGACGTCTCGTTGGCTAAGAAACTAGCAAACGAACGCTTTTTTAATTTGATCAGGTAAGACCCCACTGAGCTATGTAGCTCTTTTTCAGAGGCGACCTGGCCACAATTTATAGCTCGACGAAGTGGCGTATCATCACGTGGACATTTATAGCAGCCAAATACTCTAAACGCACGTTGATTCTAAATGTGTTGAGGGAAAAAACCAGAGGATCCGGAGAAAAATCCACGTGACCGTGAGGAGAGAGACACACGCACGCTCCAAATATACAGCAGGCATCGCCAGGGTCATGTTCGAACCTACGACCTCCTGTGTACCAGGCGAGGGAGTTGACATCTCCTAGCCACCGTGGTGCCCCTATTTTATCGGTGTACAGGTAATAGTCTGCGCCGTAAACGCTTGTACACCACGTGACAATTTTATTTGTCTGGCTCCGTCCGGTGTTGGAGGGTGTTACGACACATATATTTTGACAAATCGTTTTACCCGTGGCCTAACTACCTCGCCTGGTATGCAGGAGGTCGTGGGTTCGCTCCTGACCCTGACAATGCCTGTATATTTAGAGTTTGTATTTTCTTCGCGTGGATTTTTCTCCGGGTCCTCCGGTGTTTCCCTCCAAATTTAGAATCGACAAGCGTTTAGAATTCAATACGTAGGCTTTCGCGACCAATATTATTCATAATAAACGTTTTTGGGTTAGATGGGGTTATTTATAAATGTGTCGTAACCCTCCACCACCCGACACGGCCAATCAGTAAAAAAAAAGTGTCACGTTGACAAAAGACAAATAGTTCATTACTTTGTGTGAATCCACAACATTTACAATTTGTTGTGGATTCACTCTTCAACACACCGGTGGGGTTACGACACATTCATAAATAACGCGATCTCACCCAAAAACCTTTATTATGAGACGTTTAGAGTATTTGGCTGCTATACATTTCTGCACGATATGCCACTTCGTTGAGCTCTCATTTGTGGCCACGTCGCTTCTGAAAAATAAGCTAATACGTAGTTCAGTAGGCTTCACCTGGTAAGATAAAAACAAGTATTTGTTTGGTTTTATTTGTATATTTTAAAGTGATTTGTTTACCTTTCCTACACTGTACTTTTCACTCCTGTCGTGTTTTTGTATAGTTTTGTTATTCATCTTCTTGGTTCTTTCGGTAAAGTCACGTAGAAGGTAAATAATAAAATAATAAAAATAAAACATACTAAAATAATATAATAATATAATAAAATAATTTCTTTTTATTTCTTTATTATTTCCATTCTACGTGACTTTACCGAAACCAAGAAGATGAATCCCTGCAGTCACGAAAGCTTCAAATCGAAAGTTTTGTTATTGTAACGTTTTGACCTGCCCCTACTGGACATCTGTGAAAAAAGAGCTTTATAGCTATTCGGATTCCTTCAGAAGAAACAAATATTCAGATTCTACGTATGCATATTTTTCAGTAACATCCCGTCGATATTTAATAGGGGGCGTGGGGTAAGGTTTCACGATCCTTATCTGTTGCATCACACAAACTGGGTTTCCACTTCGCTGGCCTCTCTGTTTATATGCTATGGAGAAGGACCATTGCCTGAAACGTTGTCTGTTATATACCCTTTAAGGCAGTCTCGCTGATATGTTAAGCAAATACCGCGTAACCTGCTTTAACTCTCCGATGTGTACCGTGCGTTGTTTGACAATCCAGCAGAAACTCACAGTGCGCGTGGCGTGAAACGTCGGACAACGCGCCGAACCCGAAAACACATCAGAGCGCTTCACTTGACGATCTCTACGCGATCCTCCAATCCCCCCCCGCACACCCCCCAAACTCAGGCCCCAAAATTAACGCCACACACAAAAACCCTGATTTATGGCTTTGATCGGCGCCCGCTGGCAAAGATTCACTGCCGGACGATGAGGATTGATAACTCTGGGCCGCGTTTCCAGCACCGTCCACCAGATCCCCCCCCCAGCCACCTCGGAGTATCCGTGCGCGTGATGGATCGCTCCGTCCACGAGCGGAGAAACCCCTTCATCTTTCAGGGCGAACGGCCTCGTCACCGTCAACAGATATAGGCTCGCTCGCCCTCCCCTGCACGCCCGCCCGCCCGCCCGTCCGTCCGATCGCCCACACCGCCCGCCCACCCACCCACCCGGCCCGCCCACCCACCCACCCGGCCCGCCCACCCACCCACCCGGCCCGCCCACCCACCCACCCGGCCCGCCCACCCACCCACCCGGCCCGCCCACCCACCCACCCGGCCCGCCCAGGGGTGATGAGAAGCGGGGACGGGTGGCCAGGTACGGGTAGCCGTTTGCGACCCTGGTGCGGCCGGGCACGGGTACGGGAAGGCCGTGAGTCACTGGTGAGTAACCGTTTGTCACTCATTTCGGGTAGGGTACGGGTAGGGGTAAGGAATCAAAACCCGTTTGCGACCTCTGCTGTGGCCCCGCTCTGCGTTGGCACGACTAACCCACGCCTAGCAACGGCTTGAGCGGGAGGTTGCAATGGGGTGAGCGTCGTACTACCCAAATCTCCCTTTGCCTCCCACCTCCTCGGGCACAAGTTCACATATCTCACTCTTATGGTGGCCCCACGCAACAACAGCCCGACTGCCACCGTGGAGTAAGTTGGGCGAGTGGGGGCGGAGTGATGGCACCGCAGTGGCTTGGTGAATGCCCCGTGATTCTGGCGATCCGGAGACGGGTGGACGTAAGGGAGAGATGGAGGAAGGGTGGACAGATGGATGGGTGAACTGATTTGACAGGCTGATAGGTGGACAAGCGAACCATATGGGCAGACAGAACGGACGGATAGATGGATAGAGACGCGGACATATGGACAGGATGTTCAACATGACAAATGGATGGAGAGTCATGTGACTAAACCCGCACATCGGCAAGCAGTCAGACAGATAGACAACCAGACAGGCTGGGAACCAAACAGATTCACAGACAACAGTCTGGCAAGCAGACAGAAAGACAACCAGACAGGCAAACAAAGAGGAAGATGGACAGATGTATGAACAGACGGACAGAGATGATGGATCGAAGCCGGTGGTGGAAATTCCTCATTGCCATGGCGAGGGCAAGTATTAATATTCTTGGTTCTTTCGGTAAAGTCATGTAGAAGGGAAATAATAAAATAATATAAATATAAAACAACAAAAAATTATCACGACATTTCGACTGCAACACAAGCAATCATCATCAGGTGTGAAATCCACTACAAGAAATTTTGAAAAAAGTCGTGAGAATTTTTATTGTTTTATATTTATATTATTTTATTATTTCCCTTCTGCGTGACTTTACCGAAATAACCAAGAATATGAATCCCTGCAGTCACGAAAGCTTTAAATAAAAAATTTAGGGCAAGTATTGTTTATATTCCACGGTGGTATTCGCTTTATGATGGGGTTTTTTCCCGGAAGATTTGTTGGTTTATCCAGGATGTTTCTGTTGCGCGTCGTCGCTTTAAGATGTTCTCTGTTCATATTTTGTTTGTTGCAGTTGCACCCGACTCAAGAGCCGCATGGCTCACAGGGCTACACCTAATACATGAAACTTGACAATGGGCCAAGTCAAATCGCCGACCTGGTGTTTAACTCGCAACCCTTCTGGTTACTAGTCGAGCGTTCCACCGCCTGAGTAAATTTGCTCATAAAATAATTTTTAAACACTTAAGACATTCAATTTCGATTTAAAGCTTTCGTGACTGCAGGGATTCATCTTCTTGGTTCTTTCGGTAAAGTCACTTAGAATGGAAATAATAAAATAATACAAATTAAACATAATTCTTTTACAATGTTTATTTTTATTATTTTATTATTTCCATAAAAATAAAACATAATTATTTTGTTATGTTTTATTTTTATCATTTTATTCTTTCCATTCTACGTGACTTTACCGAAAGAACCAAGGAGACTTAAGACATTCGTCAATAACACCATTGCGTGGCCGCAACATAAAACATTTTCCAGTATTATAGGCGACGTTTCGGACAATGACCCTTCTTCACGGCACAATTTCTCATAAAAGCTGGCGCTCATTTAACGGAGCACAAAGAGGTAACGCTAACGATGGTGACGATTGTTCTGCACCCATCAGACACACAGCTCACTCTCATTTTGGCCTTAATTAGGGGGCGCCGTTGACTGAATGAATGGTTGAATTTGGATAATTGCTCATTTGATGTTGCTCTTTTATTTCGCCGGCGCTGTGAGAATGATTGACAGCCCGCAAATAGACGCCAGGGCAGGGAAAGTAACGGGCCAATGAATTCGTCCGAATGAAACGCGGCGACGTGTGGGTGGATGGGTGGATGCTTGCGAACAATTAAAGAGTCAATAGCCTTCACGGGGCAAAACAAATCCCATCTATTGGTTTTCGCAGCGCAAAATAGACGCACCGTATTCTCCACAATATAGGGACGCTGACTTAAGCCCGGAAATTGTCTGCAACGCCGTTCCGAGATTTATTTTGGCCAAGTTTCCACCATGCCGCCTTAAACCGGTAATAGCAATACAGGGAGTATAGGGTAATACAGGGTTGTTATGGATAGACGGTACCTTGTGCACCTAGTGGTAGTGCCTTACGCCGATGATCTATGCTCCGAGCCAGCCGATGAGCAGCGTTTCGGAAATAAACAAAAACACATTTAGTGAGGAATACGTAGAAAATAAACGCAATTGGCGTGGTACTGGCCAAACATCCTAATGCTGAAAAATTACCCTAAGAATGACTCAACTGCGATTGCACGCAGCAGCAGCAGCACAATCAGCATCGCCCTTCCTACTGCCAAACACTTGGCAGGACTCTCCAGAACAAGAGTCGTGAGACTTTCCTGGGTAAACGAGCCGAGTAATGATTATAAATACCAATAAGCCGTCGCCCAAACATGCGCCCGGTGTTGCTGGAGAAAAAAAACAATAATGTTGTCTCACAAAGACTAAGATCCCACGTGTAGCCTTAACAGATTGTTGGGGCAAGTGATGTTAGCGAGTAGCGCCTGTGATGGCTAGCGCCACACCCGGCCGCCTTTGTCTCCCGAACGGTTATGTTGTTTATCCGTCGCATCGGGTGATAATTTTTGAGGCTGGGTCGACCCTGGATGTTTTTCGTTCATGTTTTTGTTTTTTGTTTGTTGCGGTTGCACCCGATTCAAGAGCCGATTGGCTCACAGGGCTATACCTAATACATGAACTTGAACTTGGGGAAGACTCAGAACCGGTTAAGATAATCGTCACTGAAGTCGGCTGCGATGCGGTTTATCTTAGCGTGTGCAGCGTGCTAACCGCGGCACCACCGCTCCCCACTTGTGCCTCTCCGTCCATACGGCGATACCGTAAACAACCGGTGCTCGCCACCAAGTGGCGGACGTAACATTAGCGTAAGACTCAAAAAAACACCAAAGGAACATTAAATTCTCCCAAACACAGCTGTCAGCAGTGGCATAGCATGCATGCCAACAAGGACATTCAATTTATTTTGATAACGTTGAAGCGCTATGCAGAACGAATTATTACTGGCCAAGATTAGTTAGAGAAGCAATTGAAATTGAGAAGAAATCAAATAATACTGGTAGGAACCACCTGGTTTCACCAGCCCACAGGGGATTATTGTGTCTGTCCGTCCGTCGTGCATCCAAAAATGGGAGGGGTCGGGCTGGGTGGAGAGGGGAGGGTGGGGAAGGGCTGGGTGGGGAGGGTGGGGAGGGGCTGGGTGGGGAGGGTGGGGAGGGGCTGGGTGGGGAGGGTGGGGCTGGGTGGGGGGTGGGAGGGGTGGGGCTGGGTGGGGAGGGGCTGGTCACACCGTGGTGCCCTTATAAAACTCAACGTTTAACCTTCTCACGCCGGCTTGTGCCCGCCCTCACAGTCGGGCATATTTGCGAAATACACCACGCCGCCGTTGACCCTGGCCATTGACCGAGCAACCCAACGTTCCTACGAGCTCCCTCCGCAGGAATGTGTTTTTAACCGCTGTGATAGCTATAGACTCAGCGCAGCCTGGAAACGTCTTATAAAGTAATACACAACACATGTTGCAATTCCTTACAGGTGAGTCACATGCTCAGTGGCTGATTACTGATCTATTACATAATTACCTACGTGACTTTACCGAAAAAACCTAAGAATATACATACACTCCCACCCCCACCTCCGCCTCTGATCTCGAATCTTGATGGGGTTCCACAATGATGACGTCACCCTGCTGCACTATTTAAGACTGGAAGCAGGTGGATGGCTTCACTCGTCTGGCAAATCGCCCGAAGATGCCGCATGCAATTTCTAGCGAAACGGCGTACTACTCAAATTGTAGTGAAATATTTGTATTTTGTCAACGTGACACATTTTTTTTTCACTGATTGGCCGTGTCGGGTGGTGGAGGGTTGCGACACATTTATAAATACCGCGATCTAACCCAAATTTTTTTATTATGAATTACAACTAGCTTCATCAGGCAACAGCCAGATTTGTGGAGAAGTCCACCTGTTTCGATTGAAAGCTTTCGTGACTGCAGGGATTCATCTTCTTGGTTCTTTCGGTAAAGTCACGTAGAAGGCAAATAATAAAATAATAAAAAGAAAGCATAATAAAATAATATAATATTAAAAAATGTAATAATATAAAAATAATTTATTATGTTTTATTTTTTTTATTTTCCTTTCTACGTGACTTTACCGAAAGAACCAAGAAGATCCACCTGTTTCGTTCCTTAAATCGAGGCGTGGATGTCACATGCCGGATTATAAGACGCACTGCAAAACTTTGGATTTAAATTACGGGGGGGGGGGGGGGGACGCGTGCCTTGTGATCTGGAGAATGCGGTAGTGGTCCATCGATCATACATGTCGAGAAGATAATCACGTAGCGCCAGGAAGAGAACATTGATGTCCCTGTTGATTTTCCACCGCTTTGAAATGTATTCATGTTTTTTTTTATAAATGTTTTTTAAAACAAACACGCATTTCTTTATTTAATTAGCAGTCTGCTTTGGGGAGTTCGCGAGAGTGGCGCACGATTTAACGAGCCGACGGGGCCAATTGACGGAGGCAACGCTGTTGCATCACAATAATAAAGACGTCGCCACGATGCACATCACATCACACGAACACACGCGCACAAAAAACAGATATCCCAGCGAGGAATAAAGTTTGAATTTAAAAGTTGTTCACAACGCGAACCCAAAAGTCCTCTGCTGTGCGCGTGTGTCTGTGCGCGTGTGTCCACCCCCTCGTGTGCCGTGCCGCGCTTCACAGCTGCTACTCGCTCTCAGCACTTGCCCCTCCCGCCGTCCCACACTCCCCTGTCATCCCCCCTCTCCCGTCTCACCCCCCCCCCCCGCCCCCCCCCGTCACCCCCCCCCCCCTTCCGGTGTCATCCCTCCCCCATTCTGTCACCCCCCCCCCCTGTCTCACCACCTACCCCATCTCACCCCCCCGTCTCCCCCCCCCGTCACCCCCCCCCCCCCCCCGTTTCACCCCCACCTTCCGGTGTCCCTTCTTCCCCAATTCTGCCACCCCCCCCGTCTCACCCCCCCCCCCCGTCTCACCCCCCCCGTCAACCCCCCCGTCACCCCCCCCCCGTCACCCCCCCCGTCACCGCCCCCCTTCCGGTGTCATCCTTCCCCCCATTCGGTCACCCCCCCCCTGTCTCACCACCTACCCATCTCACCCCCCCCCGTCTCACCGCCCCCCTCCCCCGTCTCACCGCCCCCCCCCCCCCCCCGTCTCACCGCCCCCCTCCTCTTCTCCCCTATCGATCTCGTCACAACGTCAAGGCGTAGAGAAGCTGCCCTGCACCACCCCCCCCCCCCAGTCTCACGTCTCCACATCAACGCAGCCGCAGCAGCCGCAGCAGCAGCCTCCTCTCGATTCTTCCCGGGCGGTGACTGCGGCAGCGGCGGCGGCTTCCTCGCCGGCGCTGGGACCTCGGCGGCGGCGGGCGGGGGGAGGAGGGAGGAGGCAGGCGGAGCGGGCAGCGTGGCAGACAAATCGATTCGAGTTCACGGTGGTGGCCGCTACGGTCGCTGCGTTGGCTGCCCTGGCGCGGGTCAACGGCCGCCAGACAGCACGACGACGACCACGACGACGACGACCAACTCGCACGTGCCGTCAGTGACTGCCGCACGTGACCTTTCGCAGGAGGTTGCGGCAGTTTGTAATGGGCGACGTTTCAGGCGATGGGCCCCTTTGTCACGTGCCGTGACGAAAAGATATATATGTCACGGGTGAAGTTTCAAGCGTTCACCCGTTTTTCATGTGCTTTGAAAAACGAAAAGATATGTGATAGGCGACGTTTCAGGCAATGACCCCTTTTCACGTGCTATGAAAAACAGATATGTAATCGTGGACGTTTCGGAGAATTGCCCTTCAACAGATTCCCATAATAACACCGTGGCCTTAAGAGAAGAACAAATATATATAATCGGCGACGTTTCAGGCAATAGCCCTTCTTCATGTGTTATGAAGAAAGTCAATTGCTATTCATGCTTTATGAAGGAGGGTCATTGTTTCAAAACGTCACCGATTATATCGATGTTTATATGAATATATATTTTAAGGCCACGGTGTTTTAATGCGAAAGTGTTGAGTTTATTTTGAGCACAACGTACGGAGAAGAAGTGGGGGCTGTCTCGCTTGTTCCTGCCACTGCGGGGGACCAGGCCTCGCCAAAGGCGAACGTCGATTTAAAGCTTTCATGACTGCCGGGATTCATCTTCTTGGTTCTTTCGGTAAAGTCACGTAGAATGGAAATAATAAAATAATAAAAATAAAACATAATAAAATAATACAATTTCGATTTAAAGCTTTCGTGACTGCAGGGATTCATCTTCTTGGTTCTTTCGGTAAAGTCACGTAGAATGGAAATAATAAAATAATAATAAAAATGTCGTCTCGACAGACCTGCTCTCCACCCGAGGACGGCTGCTTGCGTTGTGGCCGAAACGTCGTGAGAATTATTTTATTATGTTTTATTTTTATTATTTTATTATTTCCATTCTACGTGACTTTACCGAAAGAACCAAGAAGATAAAAAAAAGAGGTTAACGTGTTTCTCTTTGTCGCTGGACACTTCCATACGGGCAGAAATCCGGTAACCAATCCGGTACGAATGGGGTTACCGGTAACTTGAAAAAAGAGAAACGATTTAAACCAAAATACATGTCGACGTACAGGTGGCTATCCACGTGGCTGGCTGTAATCCAGGGTTGGTGGATGACGCACAGATGTTGTCAAGCTCTCTTCACCGTTAGCGTCACGTAGGAGTCGTAAGTCTGGCTCGCCTGGAGAAGGCGGTAGAGCGTTGCCATATACACGCCGGGCTCGTCAGGAGAAGGCGAAACGGCAAAATGTGAACTCAAAACTGCGTGCGGAATTGAGTGTTGCCCCCTCGCACTGCGTCGGGGTTTTCTCCGAACGCTCCGGTTTCCTCCCACGTGTACAAAGGCACTCAGTGATCGGCTGAAAATGTCTTGATATGTAGAGGACCGCAGAGCTTGGGCAATCGTTGGTAGCGCCGGCTCCTGCTCAGCCGCGTGGCTGCTGCTGCTGCTGATGATGCTGCTGCTGATTGTTGCTGCTGCTGCTGCTACTGATGCTACTGCTGCTGCTACTGCTGCTGCTGCTGATGCTGCTGCTGATGCTGCTGCTGCTGCCTTCCCGCTCGTCTGCGGTTCCTCCTCCTGGCGCCTCTGAGTCGTCCTCTCTCTCTGAGTCGTCCTCTCTCTCTGAGTCGTCCGCTCTCTCTCTCTCTAAGTCGTCCTCTCTCTCTGAGTCGCCCTCTCTCTCTGAGTCGTCCTCTCTCTCTCTGCGTCGTCCTCTTTCTCTCTGAGTCGTCCTCTCTATCTCAGAGTCGTCCTCTATCTCTCTGAGTCGTCCTCTCTCTCTCTGAGTCGTCCTCTCTCTCTGAGTCGTCCTCTCTCTCTGAGTCATCCTCTCTCTCTCTCTGAGTCGTCCTCTCTCTGAGTCGCCCTCTCTCTCTGAGTCGTCCTCTCTCTCTCTGAGTCGTCCTCTCTCTCTCTCTCTGAGTCGTCCTCTCTCTGAGTCATCCTCTCTCTCTGAGTCGTCCTCTCTCTCTCTGAGTCGTCCTCTCTCTCTGAGTCGTCCTCTCTCTGAGTCGTCCTCTCTCTCTCTGAATCACCCTCTCTCTGAGTCGTCCTCTCTCTCTGAGTCGTCCTATCTCTCTGAGTCGCCCTCTCTCTCTGAGTCGCCCTCTCTCTCTGAGTGGTCCTCTCTCTCTGAGTCGTCCTCTATCTCTAAGTCGTCCTCTCTCCCTGAGTCGCCCTTTCTCTCTGAGCGGTCCTCTCTCTCTCTCTCTGAGTCGCCCTTTCTCTCTTAGTCGCCCTCTCCCTCTGAGTGGTCCTCTCTCTCTGAGTCGTCCTCTCTCTCTCTCTGAATCGCCCTATCTCTCTGAGTGGTCCTCTCTCTCTCTCTGAGTCGTCCTCTCTCTCTCTGAGTCGTCCTCTCTCTCTCTGAGTCGCCCTCTCTCTCTGAGTCGCCCTCTCTCTCTGAGTCGTCCTCTCTCTGAGTCGTCCTCTCTCTCTCTGAGTCGTCCTCTCTCTCTGAGTCGCCCTCTCTCTCTGAGTCGTCCTCTCTCTCTCTGAGTCGTCCTCTCTCTCTGAGTCGCCCTCTCTCTTTGAGTCGTCCTCTCTCTCTCTGAGTCGCCCTCTCTCTCCGAGTCGTCCTCTCTCTGAGTCGCCCTCTCTCTCTCTGAGTCGCCCTCTCTCTCCGAGTCGTCCTCTCTCTGAGTCGCGCTCTCTCTCTGAGTCGTCCTCTCTCTGAGTCGTCCTCTCTCTCTCTGAGTCGCCCTCTCTCTCCGAGTCGTCCTCTCTCTGAGTCGTCCTCTCTCTCTCTGAGTCGCCCTCTCTCTCCGAGTCGTCCTCTCTCTGAGTCGTCCTCTCTCTCTCTGAGTCGCCCTCTCTCTCTCTGAGTCGCCCTCTCTCTCCGAGTCGTCCTCTCTCTGAGTCGTCCTCTCTCTCTCTGAGTCGCCCTCTCTCTCTCTGAGTCGCCCTCTCTCTCTGAGTCGTCCTCTCTCTCTCTCTGAATCGCCCTATCTCTCTGAGTGGTCCTCTCTCTCTCTCTGAGTCGTCCTCTCTCTCTCTGAGTCGTCCTCTCTCTCTCTGAGTCGCCCTCTCTCTCTCTGAGTCGTCCTCTCTCTCTCTGAGTCGCGCTCTCTCTCTGAGTCGTCCCCTCTCTCTCCGAGTCGTCCTCTCTCTGAGTCGTCCTCTCTCTCTCTGAGTCGTCCTCTCTCCGAGTCGTCCTCTCTCGCTCGGAGAGGGGGCGACTGACTACTTTGCGGCGTATGAGAAATTTAAAATTAATATTATTACGATACACATACCAAGAGCACGGATAGCATTATGGTGCAGCGTAATCCGTTGAGCCGTGACACATGCATTATGCATGACACGGAGCGGAGGGCAGAGAACACAGCTTCCATGCCTCCGAGTAATGAAAACATTGTGTGCGTAATTACTGCACCCGCCGGTATATTATATTGCGCGAAAGCTTCCTTTCGTCATATCACGGGCAGTCAGCTCTCAATTATCCGAGGAAATAGGAAGTGGGGCATGGCCCGGATAAAAAACTATAATAAAAAAAGTTGATTGGCCTAACACGGATTTATCAACGCTGCGTCTGGTGACCCCCCCACCCCCCCCATGCTGGCTATATGTGAACAAGTGCTTCATTGCTCATCGGATTTATCCTGCAGTCGAAATCAAGATTCTGATTCCCGGTGCTGCTGATAGCGCTGTTGCTTGCAGCTCTCCGCGTGTGTGTGTGTGTGTGCGCTGCTCGGCACGATGTCCGACGTTTCGCTCCGCATGCCTGGTAACTTCTGCGGGAGACTGCATTGTTCCGCATTGTTCTGGAGCTGTGCGTTCTCATTGGCCGTTGTGTGTGAGCGTCGTAATTTCGAAGATTGTCGATATTTTTCAACGGTTTTTATCTTCAATTGATATTCTTGTTGTCTCTGTTTCTTCCCTCCACGTGGGCTCGCATATGTACGGACGCGTAGCACAGTGAACAAACCAAAACCCTCTACAATGACACCGCGGGTTTAAGAGAATAAACTATATAATAGCCGACGTTTCGGGCAATGGCCCCGATTGATAATCGGAACACAATGGCGAGCTGTGTAGATGATGAAGCATTCCAGTGTGTGTTTCTCTGTTAATAAGCAAACAAACAAAAACTCAACATCATCGTCAAGAATACTTGTGGCCTTAAAAAGTAACAGAGTTGTAATAGCAAACGTTTCGGGCAAGTGGCCTTTATCGTGGCACGTAAATAGAGAGGCCGGAATGGATGATGAGAGCTGGAGACTGCCCTTAACCCCGTATCCACTCTCTACCCCTCTGCCCTGTCCGTCTAGGTGCTATGAAGAAGGGGTCATTGCCTGAAACGTCTCCTATGTATGTAAAAAATTGGGTATATTTTGGAAGAACTACCTGTGCACCAAATTATCTTCCTGCGCCAAACAATTCCAAGGGGGGGGGGGGGGAGGACACGTGGCACACTGCCGATGATACAACGGGGACAATGCTGTCGTGGGAGAGCGTCTAATTGTCGACATTTCGTCGGGACGTCTGCGTAAATTGCAGGATGACAGCAGTGATGGTGATGATGGTGATCAGGGGCATTCGAGTACACATGGTGGGGTGAATCACACATGCGTAAAGACAAAGGTCTCCCGTGTAGCCCGCAACAAACTCACCAGGGGACAAGTGCTGTTCGCGAATAGCAAACCAGCGCACGAAGGGCGGGGCACGCGCCAACACCACACCCGTGCCGGATGATCCTACAAGCAAAAGTAGCTGCACGTGTAGTAGCTGCACGTGTGGTAGCTGCACGTGTGGTAGCTGCACGTGTGGTAGCTGCACGTGTAGTAGCTACACGTGTAGTAGCTGCACGTGTGGTAGCTGCACGTGTAGTAGCTACTGCATGTGTAGTAGCTGCACGTGTAGTAGCTGCACGTGTAGTAGCTACTGCATGTGTAGTAGCTGCACGTGTAGTAGCTGCACGTGTAGTAGCTACACGTGTGGTAGCTGCACGTGTAGTAGCTACTGCATGTGTAGTAGCTGCACGTGTAGTAGCTACACGTGTGGTAGCTGCACGTGTAGTAGCTACACGTGCAGTAGCTGCACGTGTAGTAGCTACACGTGTAGTAGCTACAGGTGTAGTAGCTGCACGTGTAGTAGCTACTGCATGTGTAGTAGCTACACGTGTAGTAGCTGCACGTGTGGTAGCTGCACGTGTAGTAGCTACACGTGCAGTAGCTGCACGTGTAGTAGCTACTGCATGTGTAGTAGCTGCACGTGTAGTAGCTGCACGTGTAGTAGCTACACGTGTGGTAGCTGCACGTGTAGTAGCTACAGGTGTAGTAGCTGCACGTGTAGTAGCTACTGCATGTGTAGTAGCTGCACGTGTAGTAGCTACACGTGTAGTAGCTGCACGTGTAGTAGCTGAACGTGTAGTAGCTGCACGTGTAGTAGCTACACGTGTAGTAGCTGCACGTGTAGTAGCTGCACGTGTAGTAGCTGCACGTGTGGTAGCTGCACGTGTGGTAGCTGCACGTGTGGTAGCTGCACGTGTAGTAGCTGCACGTGTAGTAGCTGCACGTGTAGTAGCTACACGTGTAGTAGCTGCACGTGTAGTAGCTGCACGTGTAGTAGCTGCACGTGTAGTAGCTACGGGCCCCGCACTTTCAAGGGCCCCGCGCTAAATGCTTTCAAGCTATCAATTCCGGTTCAGTGATTTTGCACTTGCTCTATTACTATAGTACTATAGCGCCTTCGACTTTTATGAACGACTGGGTGTTTAAGGTTAGCGATTTGTCCTATTATCTGGCTGTGTAACAAATACAAAAAGTACAATTACTTTACTATACAAGTTTAAAATGTATGTGTTTTAATATTTATAATTTTTTTAGAGCCCCTTAATAACGTATGCTACAGGCCCCGCACTAGCTTAATCCGGCACTGCCCCCCACAGTGACAATGTTTAGACATCGTCACCAGGCACAGCGCTCATTTGATTTTGAGTCGACCACCACCACCGCCTCCACCACCTCCACCACCACCGCCTCCACCACCTCCACCACCTCCACCACCACCTGCGCTACGAACCTGCCGACCCGAGTTTGGTTCCCGCTCACGGACATCACCGGTGACGATTATCTGAACCTCCCCTAAGTCGGCTCAGCCTCAAATAAGTACCTGGGTGCGACGTATCGTAGACAAAGGGCGCGGTACTGGCAATCCACCCCCTCGTGTACCGTGCCGGCCTTCACAGGCGCTCGCTAAACAGCACTTGCCCCGACAGCCTGCTGAGGCTATGGGGGGGGGGGGTTGGGATCTTTGTCTTTGTTACGCGTGTACGTGCCACGCCGAATTGGCGGCGCTGTCACGCGGCTGACATTCGTTTCACTTAAGACTCAGCCCTCTCTCCCGCCGCACAGATTGATTGCCTGGGTAATTGGCTGTACGCGTTTCCATGCCTCCGCGCGCTTCCTCCCGCAAATCCCGAATCCCCGTGAGAGGGTGAATGAATATCTGATGTCCTCCCTGCTTTAGTCGGGGGGGCGGGGGGGGGTCCTGTCCCGCCCTCCCCCCGCCCCCCACACCAACAAATAAAATAAAGAATGCTGACCGATACATAATAATAATACTGTTATTGTATTCGCGTGCAGCGATTTGTTTTGACCCGAAACACTCAACGATGATCTTCAAACAACAGGACGCAAACCGTAGTTTGCATTATGCAACAACAACAACAACAACTTAAACGATCAGCACTTCTTCTTCTTGGTTCATTCGGTAAAGTCACGTAGAAGGGAAGTAATAAAATAATAAAAATAAAACATAATGAAACAATCCTCACCGAAAGAACCAAGAAGATGAATCCCTGCAGTCACGAAAGCTTTAAATCGAAATTCGATCAGCACTTCCTGTAGAACTGCCTTGCAGTCCCTATCGCTTGAAGTCCCCATCTCAACAAATGTGAGTACGCACTCTGCTAAATGTGAGTACGCACTCTGCTGGTAGGGTGTGTAAAGACAAAGGCGGCCGGGCGTGGTGCTGTGTGTGTGTGTAGTCACGCGGGGAGCGGTGGTGTAGCGGTTAGCGCTCTGTGCTACGAACCTGGCGACACCCGGGTTCGATTCCCGCTCACGGCCAACACCGGTGACGATTATCTGAACCGGTCCTGGGCCTCCCCAATGTCGTCTCAGCCTCCAATGAGTACCTGGTGCGGTGTGCAAAAAACATCGCCACTGGGGAGACAAAGGCGGCCGGGCGTGGTGCTGGCCACCCACCACCTCGTGTGCCATTCCGGCCTTCACAGGTTGCTGTTCGCTAACAGAACTTGCCCCGACGGTCTGTTACAGGCTACACGGCGAGTGGGTGACGGCGGGAGGAGGAAACTTTCTTCAATCTGGATCTGAAGTTTTCGTGATTGCAGGGATCCATACCCATTGGTTCTTTCGGTAAAGTCACGTGGGTATAAAAATACAATAGTATGAAATATGAGAGTATGAATCTTTATATTTGTGTATTTGTCCTCTTTGCACAGAAGTCGCTCTGCCTTCCTGCAAGCCTCGCCGGCACAGGGGGAGGGGGGAGGAGGATGGGGGGGGCAGGGATAATGAGGCGAGGCTGGGTGTGGGAGGGGGAGCCTGGCTGAACCTTGTTTGTTTGTGTACCACCCTGGGCTTCGTCAGCCCACTGCCAATGTAGGAACTGGCACAGCTACTCTGGGACGGCCAAGACCCCCATCACAGCGCCCACACAGGGCGGGGGGGGGGGGGTCTGGGGGGGGGGTCTGGCATTATAATAATCGTAATTTCAACCCGTATCGCAGAGGGGAGATGGGGACTACTCAGAGGCGCCGGGAGGAGGAGGGGAAACCACAGACGAGCGGGAAAGGAAGCAGCAGCAACAGCTAAGCCAAAGCCACATTCTCTACCCCCAAGCTCTGTGGTCCTCTATATATTAAGGTGGTATCGGCCACTTAAGGAGCGTCTATACATGTGGGGGGTGATAGCGCAGCATTCGGAGAAATCCAACGGGTGCGAGGGTGCAACACTAGATGCGCCACGGTGGCTAGGAGATGTTAACTACCTCGCCTGGTCTACAGGAGGTCGTGGGTTCGATCTCGACCCTGATGCCTGCTGAATATTCAGAGTTTGCAGTGTCTCTCATCATCATCACGGTGGCTAGGAGATGTTAACTACCTCGCCTGGTCTACAGGAGGTCGTGGGTTCGATCCCGACCCTGATGTCAGCTGAATATTCTGAGTTTGCAGTGTCTCTCATCATCATCACGGTGGCTAGGAGATGTTAACTACCTCGTCTGGTCTACAGGAGGTCGTGGGTTCGATCTCGGCCCTGACGCCTGCTGCTGTAGATTTGGAGTTGCTCTCTCCCCGTGGTCGAGTGGATTTTTCTCCGGGTCCTCCGGCTTTCTTCTCCACATTTAGAATCAACTTCGCGCGTTCAGAGTATTTGGCTGCTTCAAATGTCCACACTATAAGCCACTTCGTTGACATATCAGTTGTGGCCAGGTCGCTTGTGAACAAGTATAACCCGTAAAAACAAAGTTTTTCACTATAAATCCTTTATATGCGTGGCGGCTAGAATCCTCTCGTCCTCTGGCTTGAGATGGCTGCCACATATGGGTCAGATGATTGCATTGCACCATTAAGCAATTGGTAATTAAATATAATATTTTTGTCCTAAAAATTGTAACATTTTGGAAAAAGAATTTCACGAACATTAATTGTCACGCACAACGAGTCTGTGTGGAAAATGTCAGCTCGATTGGATCACGGGAAGTGGGTTAAAAAACGACCGAAAGATTTGCACGGTCCTAAGCGCGCAAGCAAGCAAGTGAACTTAATATAAAGGATTTAAAAAGAGCTACATCCCTCCAGTGGGCCTGACCTGGTTAAATAATAATAATACACAATCAACATTTTAAACACCCTATCGCATATAGAAGCAACAGGGTGTGGGAATCCATCCACACTCACCCGGCACACCACATCCATTTTACGCTCTCGCTACGGTTTTCGACAGCACATTTGCCGTAGTGGGTCCTCCGGCTCCTCTTCGACCACGACACGCGGGGAAGGACGTTTCGCAACAACTAAACTATTTGGTTTTTTTTTACCAAGCAAGGCCCACTCAGCTACGTTGCTCTTTTTCACAAATGACAGCTCAACGAAGTGGGCTTGTCGTCACGTGGACATCTACAGCAGCCGAATACTATGAACGCACGTTTCTAATAGTGGAGTGTAAAACCGGAGGACCCTGTAGACAAATCCACGCGACCACGGGGAGAGAGACACGCAAACTCCAAATATACAGCAGGCGTCAGGGTCGGGATTAAAACCACGACCTCCTGCATACCAGGGGAGGGAGCTAACATCTCTGTGCCGTGAGTCACCAGCCCTCGCTGCTGCCACCTCCACAGCGCTCGATTGAAGACCACGTGCCGTGTAGCAACCACCGCCACCACCACCGCCACCACCGCCACCGCCACCGCCACCACCGCCACCACCACCATCGCCACCACCGCCACCATCACCACCACCGCCACCACCACCGCCACCGCCACCACCACCATCTCCACCACCGCCACCATCACCACCACCGCCACCACCACCACCACCGCCACCACCACCACCACCGCCACCAACACCATCGCCACCACCGCCACCATCACCGCCACCATCACCACCACCGCCACCGCCACCACCGCCACCGCCACCACCACCACCACCGCCACCGCCACCACCACCATCGCCACCACCGCCACCATCACCACCACCGCCACCGCCACCACCACCGCCACCACCACCACCACCGCCACCACCACCACCGCCACCACCACCGCCACCACCACCACCATCGCCACCGCTGTCTGTGACGTGGCCCAACGGTAGCGTCTTCACGGCTCGTTGAGGAGCTTCTCGGTTGGAATCCGGCAGACCGCCCTGGTTATTACTGCCTATTGAGTGCCGGCATCATGGCCCATAAATGTGCGTATCCAGAAACCAACGGCATTCCCTCACTGTGTTTACACTCGCCGATGAGTTGACGAAATTCTGACCGACGAAGCTCCCCAGTGGCTTCGGACCTTTCCGCGACTACATAGAAATACACTTGCACGGAAAAAAAACACATCGGCGCACACGTGACAATCGTGTCGGGTGGTGGAGGAGTATTTTTATTCTTAACGACGAAAGATTGAATCCTGACACAACATCGAATATGGATATCGAAAGACGCAACTTTTTAATTTTTTTACAAACTCATGTTGCGTTTAGATTTCTCCACTAATTCGTTGCGGAGGAAAGAAAGTCGTCTCCCAGATGTGCCGCTGGACGGGAGGTGATGGGGCGGTGACGTCATCGGTATTATTTGCCTCATCGTGCTGTGCGAAGCGGGGGTTAGGCCTTCATCCAGCAAAGGGTCTGTAATTAAATATGATTATTACAGTATTACAGTATTAGAATACTCTGTGTGTGTGTGCAAATAATATATATTAATAATTGTAAGCCGCGTGTGATTTTTTTTTTATAAATCCCAATTTACTTCGATTGCATCTGCTCAGAAAAAATGCCAAACCGCTGACGTCCATTATCAGTGACTCGCCTCCCCCGATGGGGCATGGCACAGAGCCGCAAATGTGATGAGGCGGTGAAACGTAACGGGGCCCATTTGCTAAACCTTGTTAACTGTCCCTGGGATTTCTCTTTCTCCGGCATCCCCTGGGTTCGAACAGCGCCTCCCGACTCCTGCCACTCCAGCCTCCCGTCGTTTGGCGATGCTGAAAATCTGACTTAATCAAAACGTAGCTTTGGGATTCACGAAACACGCCTCGTGCCCCCGCCCTCTCCGGTCCCCCCACCGAGATTTTAGCGATGTTATATATAAATATGAAAGGGGAAAAAAAACGAGGTTTAGTCATTACGTGCGTTATTGGAAAGTGGAAACTGAAATAAAATATGTTGACTGAACACGCGCAGGGCTTTCGCAGCCAATGTTATGATTTATAAATGTTTCATCGTTTTTTTTTTATATCATCGGGTTAGGCTACTATGTAATGATTGGAACAATTTATGTGTCGAAAAAAAACCCTCCACCACCCGACGCAGCCAAACGAATCCAGTTACCACGTGGTGTGCAAGCGCTTTTACCGGCACGTCGATTATAATCACAATTATTATTGCAGTTCGCTCAGCAATTCACGCAAATAAATCTAGCAAATTACATAATACGATTGTTGAATTTATTTCGCACCGTACCTAGTCAACCCTGCTATTCGTAGGCGCAGTGTTGAGTCTATGGATAGTGTCAGTCTATGAGCAGTGGTGCGATGTGTCAACATCGCCACTGGGGAGACAAAGGCGGACGGGTGTGGTGCTGGCCACCCACCCCCTCGTGTGCAGTGCCTGCCTTCATAGGTGCTACTCGCTAACAGCACTTGCCCCAACAGTTTGTTAAGGATATAAAATAAACATGGTATGGTGACATACGGGCAAAATACATTTTATCTGTAGGGAAATTTAAAATAAATATGTTACTCTTCTGGCTGAGATCACCTCTCTTTGGTTATCCGGTTTTGGGACACACACGTGATGTATCGGTGATGTGAGTACGATGCTTAATATAGATTTTAAATGCGTCGGAATAAGTTGTGTACCTTATCACGTATACAGGATATTAAATGCACCGCACTACATTACGTACGGTAATTTGGTTTGCGGTAGATTAGATTTACTTGAATATAATTATTCCGTGTTTACTTTAACTGCACTAGAATACGATTAACCCGGTTTCATCACGACTCAACCTTAATTCTAGATTTGAAGCTTTCGTGACTGCAAGGATTCATACTCTTTGTTTTTTCGGTGAAGTCACGCAGGTAAAAAATAAAATGAAATAAATGAAAACAACTCAATTAAATCACGACGTTTCGGGCGCTTAAGCGGTTGTGCTTTCGCTACGTTGTCCCCCCCACCTGAAGAAGGACGCTTGTGTTGCGCCCGAAACGTCGTGATTTAATTGAGTTTTTTTGATTTATTTTATTTTTTACCTGCGTGACGTTACCGGAAAAAAACTATTTTGTCTCCGCATCTCTATGCGAGTCTATGGGTCTCTACGTGAGTCTATGGGTCTCTATGTGAGTCTATGGGTCTCTATGCGAGTCTCTATGGGTCTCTATGTGAGTCTATGGGTCTCTATGCGAGTCTATGGGTCTCTATGTGAATCTATGGGTCTCTATGCGAGTCTATGGGTCTCGATGCGAGTCTATGGGTCTCTATGTGAATCTATGGGTCTCTATGCGAGTCTATGGGTCTCGATGCGAGTCTATGGGTCTCTATGCTCGTGTATGGGTCTCTATGCGAGTCTATGGGTCTCTATGCGAGTCTATGGGTCTCCATGTGAGTCTATGGGTCTCTGTGTGAGTCTATGAGTCTCTGTGTGAGTCTATGGGTCTCTGTGTGAGTCTATGGGTCTCGATGTGAGTCTATGGGTCTCTGTGCGAGTCTATGGGTCTCTGTGCGAGTCTATGAGTCTCTGTGTGAGTCTATGGGTCTCTGTGTGAGTCTATGGGTCTCTATGCGAGTCTATGGGTCTCCATGTGAGTCTATGGGTCTCTGTGTGAGTCTATGAGTCTCTGTGTGAGTGTATGGGTCTCCATGTGAGTCTATGGGTCTCTGTGTGAGTCTATGGGTCTCAATGTGAGTATATGGGACTTTGTGTGAGTCTATGGGTCTCTGTGTGAGTCTATGGGTCTCGATGTGAGTCTATGGGTCTCTGTGCGAGTCTATGGGTCTCTATGTGAGTCTATGGGTCTCTGTGTGAGTCTATGGGTCTCAATGTGAGTCTGTGGGCAATGGCGGAGCCAGGATTTTCAGGTAGGGGGGGGCAACCCCTCCAGCAATGAAAAATGATAGTTGTTAGTAAGTAATGACTTGTCCCTTGCTTTTTATTTGACGCGTGTGTGGCGATGGCGCAGCCATCGATCGAGGGTCGAATTCGAACCGCGTTGTGTGATCGGCATCGCGCTCGCTGAAGGTGTTTGCCTTCAGGGAAGTCGTGTACTCTATACGCAACTGCGCACAATTCTCTGAGTCGCTAATAACTGCTTTGCCGTTCCTTATTGCCAATGATGGACTCAGACTATTGTCCTATCATCTCATAGAGTCCCTGGCACGTAACAATATGCCACACAGTGGCAGTGGGTGTCGCAAATGCCGATTTATTACTAATAAACCCTAATGATCCGATCGAAATTAGGAATCTCGATCGGATCTTTGGGGGGGCACGTGCAACCCCCCCCCCCCCCCCCACTGGCTCCGCCAGTGTCTATGGGTCCCTGTGTGACTCGCCCGTGAGAAACCGGGTTTAACCCGGTCTAAACCCGGTTTAACCCGGTTTAAACCGGTTTAACCCGGTTTAACCACTGTGGTTGGGCGCATCGGCGGAGTTTGACTTCTATAATTGGGGGGGAGGGGGGCAGCAGGGATGAGCTTTGTCCCTCACATTCGGAATGAAATCGCGGATGCACGTAATTTTTTTTTAAATCTTATACTGAAAGTAAATGAATAAAGGTGCCCAGTTTTTGGGCGGGGGTGGGGGGAGGGCCTTGTCCCCCTATGCCCCCCCTTTCCCCACTCCCCAATCTCCACCTATGGTTGGACGGCTCAAACCCGGATTCGAACCCAGGTGCTCAGACCGCTGAGTCACGTGGCCGCCTCTTCTTTTTGGGGGGGAGGGGGGGGCTGAGCCCTTAAATGGCCACATCGATCGGAGCGTAATTTGATCAAGAGATGAACAATCCCTGAAGAGACTCCCCCCCCTCCCCCGCCTGCCTCCCCCCGTCCCCCAAACGAGTTGAGTCCGCGTGCGGACGCGAGACATTTTGCTCGCCACCACATTGATTGGGTTTGACATCGTCGCTGAGCGCGCTCGTCATTAACAAAAATCGATCCGCGGCTAATTCTCCACCCTCCACCCCCCGGCACGCGCTCGAATGGACCCCGTTTAAAGGTGCGCGTGGCTCTTAGAGCGTTGCTTTGGCCGCCCGCGAAACATTATTCACAGCGCGGTGATAAACCCAACAGCTTCCGGCCGAGCTATCATTCGCGATAGGGCCTGGCAGCTTCTGAAAAGAAATTAGAAAAACACAGAGAGCTACGTGGCTCAGGTGGGCCTTACCTTGTAAAAAAAATTTGTTTCGTTTTAAGTGAGATGTGGTGCAGCGGAGACCGCCACGGAGAAACGACGACGCCGGTTCTTGAGGTGTAAGCGATAGACGGGGAACGTTGTGAGTGGCATACTCTTAGTTCTTTCGGTAAAGTCACGTAGGTAAAAAAATGAAATTAAAATTAATGAAAAATAAAATAAAAATCACGACGTTTCGGAGGCAACACAAGTCTCCGTCATCAGGTGGGACCGTCACAGCCAGATTTGCTGCATCAAGTGACTTTACCGAAGTATGAATCCTTGCAGTCACGAAAGCTTCAAATCTAGAGTTGTGAGTGGCGTTGCGATAGACGGAGTTCTGTGCGTGGAGAGATTCCGGGCTTCTAATCAGTGGCGCACTGAACGACGTTAACAGCTCAGGGGGTGCGGCAAGCGGTCACGTGGGGCCCCCGGTAATTGATTTGTCTCGTACGGCCGCACCTGGAGGCAACGATTATTTATATCTCGCGGGCTCCTCTTGCACTAATCTCATCGTCGTTACGCTCACACGGTCTCGAACGTTTAGCGCTGTATGGGGCGCTCCGTCTTCGCAAATTAAGTGTTGTTCTTGTTGTTGTTTAACATTTATCTCATGTTCTTTGGTTTTTTCGGTAAAGTCACGTAGGTAAAACATTAAAATTAATAAAAGTAAAATAAAAGCTTGTGTTGCATCCGAAACGTCGTGATTTTTATTTTATTTTACTTTTATTAATTTTAATGTTTTACCTACGTGACTTTACCGAAAAAACCTAAGAATATGAATCCTTGCAGTCACGAAAGCTTCAAATGTAGAATTTATCTCATGGTGCTTGTCAAGGGAGCGCCAACTCGTAGTTTTGGTCACCAGGGAGGGGGGGGGGGGCGGGGAGGGGGGCAAGGCACCCCCTGTCTGCTCCCCACGCTCGTCCTGGTTATTGGTGTAAGAGATGAGGGCGGAGGTTGTGAGAGGCGCTGCGATAACACGAGCCGATGGGTGGAGAGATTGGAGGGCTCTTTCCAGCAGCAGATGCAATGACAGAGACGTATTAAATGGATCGTAGGCCAAGATATTTGTGGCGTTGAGGAAATCCATCTGAACTTTAATAGTGCCTCAACCCATAGAGAAATGATGCCCTAATCTGTTTCCGATATGAAGCCTACTGCAGTATCACGTTTCGTGAAATTTCCGTCCGTGAAACTTTTTATTTTTTGTTTTCGTCATGATCTCATAACCCCGTCGCAAATTTCCGAGCTGAAAATATACCGCTCTGTTCCGAAAACCCAGCAACCACGTGTGAGATCTCACCAAGCGAACGCAGGCGAGGCGTTATTTTAATCTTTGATACAGCAAATCTGGCTGTGGCGGTCCCACCTGATGACGGAGACTTGTGTTGCCTCCGAAACGTCGTGATTTTTTATTATTTTATTTTTATACATTTTTATTTCATTTTTACCTCCGTGACTTTACCGAAAAAACTAGGAGTGTTATTTTAATCTGTTTGAGAGGCACAAGCTGCCTAGGTACGGGCGCTGTGCGTGTCATTTCAGCGCGTTGTTTTTGGTTGGCAGTGGTGCACATGCGGGATTAACGTGAAGAATCGACACGCTCATCAATTGCACTGCGGCCTGAACAATAATCGCAACAATTAAAACCCATCTCTTGTCCCATAGCCCATCCTGCTACCGCTACTCGCTGTCACGGCCACCCCAGCTACGACCAGGCTTACTGCAACCCCTATCACTACCCCAACCCCTATCACTACCCCAATACCTATCACTACCCCTATCACTACCCCCACCCCTATCACTACACCTATCACTACCCCCACCCCTATCACTACCCCTATCACCACCCCTATCACTACCCCTATCACTACCCCAACACCTATCACTACTCCTATCACTACCCCACCCCTATCACAACCCCTATCACTACCCCTATCACTACCCCTATCACTACCCCTACCCCTATCACTACCCCTACCCCTATCACTACCCCTATCACTACCCCAACCCCTATCACTACCCCACCCCTATCACTACCCCCACCCCTATCATTACCCCTATCACTACCCCAACCCCTATCACTACCCCTATCACAACCCCTATCACTACCCCTATCACTACCCTTACCTACCCCAACCCCTATCACTACCCCAACCCCCATCACTACCCCAACCCCTATTACAACCCCAACCCCTATCACTACCCCTATCACTACCCCTATCACTACCCCAACCCCTATCACTACCCCTACCACTACCACAACCCCTATCACTACCCCAACCACTACCACAACCCCTATCACTACCCCTACCACTACCCTTACCTACCCCAACCCCTATCACTACCCCAACCCCCATCACTACCCCAACCCCTATTACAACCCCAACCCCTATCACTACCCCTACCACTACCACAACCCCTATCACTACCCCAACCACTACCACAACCCCTATCACTACCCCAACCACTACCACAACCCCTATCACTACCCCTACCACTACCCCAACCAGTTTCTTCACAGTGGACATCGCAAGTCGCCTGGCGTCATTCGAATCGAGGGGGGCAGTGTGTACCGCGGCCTGAAAATCACTGCCACTTTGCCCCCCTCCCCCCAACTGTGCATATCAACAAGAGCAGCAGCAGCAGCGCCCTGCTGATTGCCTCGCGCTTCAAGAATTGCGCGAACACCAAACGCACCGAATGTGTAGCGTTATTTTTGTTGTTGTTGTTGTTGTTGTTGGTGGTGGTGGTGTTGATTTCACAGCAGCTGGTTGATGCAGAGCCCCGCTCATGAATTCTGACAGTGGTTCCACTACGGGCGCGCCAGTGACGCCAGGCATGGGAGCTGCTCAGCGACAGATTAAGGGCTTATGAGTGTACGTGCATGTATCGGTGGTGCGTGTGTGGGTGGTGCACGTATCAGTGGTGCATGTATCGGTGGTGCGTGTGTGGGTGCTGCACGTATCGGTGGTTCATGTATCGGTGGTGCATGTGTGGGTGGTGCGTGTGTGGGTGGTGCATGTATCAGTGGTGCATGTATCGGTGGTGCATGTGTGGGTGGTGCGTGTGTGGGTGGTGCGTGTGTGTGTGCTGCACGTATCGGTGGTGCATGTATCGGTGGTGCGTGTGTGGGTGCTGCACGTATCGGTGGTTCATGTATCGGTGGTGCATGTGTGGGTGGTGCGTGTGTGGGTGGTGCATGTATCAGTGATGCATGTATCGGTGGTGCATGTGTGGGTGGTGCGTGTGTGGGTGGTGCGCGTGTGTGTGCTGCACGTATCGGTGGTGCATGTATCAGTGGTGCGTGTGTGGGTGGTGCGTGTGTGTGTGCTGCATGTATCGGTGGTGCATGTATCAGTGGTGCATGTGTGGGTGGTGCGTGTGTGTGTGCTGCACGTATCGGTGGTGCATGTATCAGTGGTGCATGTACTGGTGGTGCACGTGTACGTAGGGTCGCCATTAGCTGTGAACCCGGCGACTCGAGTCCGATTCCCGCTCACGGCCAACACCAGTGACGATTATCTGAACCGGTCCTGAGCCTCCCTTAGGTCGACTCAGCCTCAAATGAGTACCTGGCGCGGTGTGTAAACATCGCCACTGGGGAGACAAAGGCGGTCGGGCGTGGTGCTGGCCACCCACCCCCCTCGTGTGCCGTGCCGGCCTTCATAGGCGCTCGCTGACAGCACTTGCCCCAACAGTCTGTTCAGGCTATACGGGGGATCTTTGTCTTTGTGACATCAGTACATCCGCAAGAGTGTGAGTGCGGCATCATCACGTGATCACTCTGACGATTTGTGATGATGACAAATAATGTTGAAAACAAATAACGATGACGATTTTAATAATCAATGATGGCCATCATTGAGCATCATAATCATGAATAATTGTGATGATGAATGATTATGATAATCATGAATGATTGTGATGGTGAATGATTATGATAATCACGATTGATATGTGATGATAAATGATGATTATAATGATGATTATCAAAATAATGATCGTACGATGATGATGATGATGATGTTACTCTTTGGTTCTTTCGGTAAAGTCACGTAGGTGAAAAAAATAAATCATTAGAAAGATGTTATTAACCAAGTAAAATTTTACTGTTCGTAGTTGTTCCATCTTTAGCAGTGCGGCTATTTTGCTTTGGATGCCATCATCTATCTTGGCAGTAATCGTGTTGCCTCTTGGCTCTCAGCGTCTCAGCTTCTCTGCAGCGCTCCCACTCCTCTCCCCATTCGCCCCCCCACCCTCCCCCTCTCTGACTTATTTAACTGCCCTAACCCTCCATTGGAACCTCATTTGCCAGTAAAAAAATATGATAATTGTTTTTTTACCATTCTATCTGGCAACAAAACTGACACCTTTTTTTACAAGGAGTCATGTTTGCATAGACCACAATACGTGCAGTCATAATGCATGTTATGTTTTTTGTTTGAGTTATGACTGCAGGTATTGTGGTCTATGCAAACATGACTCGTTATAAAAAAGGTGTCATTTTTGTTGCCAGATAGAAGGGTAAAAAAACAATTATCATGCCCTAACCCTGGTTTCTCTCCCACTTCAGTAAACATTTCCTTGCTGTGGTTGTCACGCCTGATGATGATTGCTTGTGTTGCAATCGAAACGTCGTGATTGATTTATTTCTATTTTTTATGTTCATTTTTTATTTAAATTTTTTCACCTACGTAACTTTACCGAAAGAACCAAAGAGTATGGATCCTTGCAGTCACGAAAACTTCAAGTCTAGGATGATGATGATATCGGCAACACTCATAATCAGAGTCAAGCAAGCAGTCTTGTACAACATCAGCAGGGTTCAAGTTACTTTTTTTAGCACAATTTATTACACACACACAGAAAGGGCGCGTTTGTCAGTAGTGCAGGAGTTAGTTCAACACTAAGCAAAAGGTATCCAGATCTCGCATGCCCACCTCACGTTGAATCACGACACTCATCCCGTAAACACTGGTGACCATAAATAAATACACCTTAGCTAATAGGGGCAGCGTTCTCATCTCGACGTATATTTGTCATCAACTCCGACTCCCCCCCCCCCGCTCCTCCTCCTCCCCCCCACCAGCACCCTTGCCACGTTCACTACCACAGCCAGTGCCGCATTATATATTTGTCCGAGTAGCAAAAGTAGCTACATGTGTAGCAGCTACAACATATGTAGTAGTACTACATATGTAGTAGCTACGGGCCCAGTACTTTCAAGGGCCCCCGCACTAAATCCTTTCAAGCTATCAATTCCGGTTCAGTGATTCTGCACTTGCTCTATTACTATAGTTCTACACCGCCTTCAACTTTTACGAACGACTGGGTGTTTAAGGTTAGCGATTTGTCGTATTATCTGGCTGTATAGCAAATAAAAAAAATACAATTACTTTACGATGCAAGTAAAACATTGTGTTTTAATATTTCTGTGTTTTGTTCTCATTTAAGGGCACCTTAATGACAAATGCTACAGGCCCCGCACTCGTTTCATCCGTCACCGACCACTGCCGCATAGCCCGCTCTCTCTGACCGATGTTGTTGTTTTGGGGCCGTGCCACCGCGCGTCCGACGTTTCGCTCCGCGTGCCAGGGAGCTTCGATTCGGTTCCGCTGAATCCAAGTCTTCGTCGGGGAGGAGGAGCGTAAACGTCGGACGTGCGTGGCGCGTGCACGATCGATGCGCCGCGACACGAGCCGAAAACAGCACTGGGGAGCTTCGATTCAGCTCTCGAAGAAGCTGCTCGGCACGTGCCGCGAAACGTCGGACGTCGGGCACGAACCCAACGCGCGCCGGAGCGCCGAGCGTTTCACCCACGTGGGGTCGATTTCCGGTATGTGCCAAAAAAACTAAATAATCGCGTCTACTCGTGAGCGTGACGATGCCGATAAGGACTATGACGACGATGACGACGATGGCGACGACGATGACGATGATCACCATGCGGCCCGAAGTTCCGCCGCACGTGCCGGGAGCTTCTAAAGTTCCTGACGAAGCTCCGCGCGTGCGGTGCGAAACGTCGGACGTCGTTTGCGAGCGCCGCGCGGTATAACACCCCGACATCGGAGAGAGCTGATGATGACACGCGCAAAATGATAATAGATTTTCAGCGAAATCGTTGCATGCCCACAAAGCGCGCCTGGAAGAGCAGAGATTATATATATATGGTTTTCTTACAAAGTCCGTACAATCTTTAGGGGGTGAGAGAGGGGAGAAGACATCATCCATAGGGGGACATCTCGCACGGTGGAGAGGAGAGATGAGAGGCAGAATTAACTCCGGGGTGGAGACCGAGAGACGGGGAAGCGAAGGCTGCGAGAAGGAGCAGCAGGAGGAGGAGAAGACGGCAAAGTATGGAGGCAACGACCGGGCAAGGGGCAGCTGGGGAGAGGGATGGAGGGAGGAAAACGTGGGGGGGGGGGAGACAGGCGGGGGGGGGGGTCTTTGCCAAGCAGTGGCAGGCTACAGGCTGACAGAGACAGCTGACAGCGGCGGTGGCAGCAGCAGAGACAAGGCTCTTAATCAGCAACGACGACAAAAAATCACGAACGGCATTCGCCTGCCAATCACAGGATTCTACCAAAAACAACATGCAGAGCGGTCCAATATTGATAGTCGAATGTGAGCAGTTCGCCCCCCCCCCCCTTGGCTGCCCCTACAATTCAAATGAAAACGCAATCACTTGTGTAATGCCAATCGAGTCAAACTGCAGAGCGAGTCGTCTGGGGACAGCGAGAAGTATTCTTAGGTTTTTTCGGTAAAGTCACGTAGGTAAAAAAATCAAAATTAATAAAAGTAAAATAAAAAGTAAAATAAAAATGAAATGAAAATCACGACGTTTCAAGCCGCACCTTACCATAATAAAGGCTCAGTCCTTTGTTATGTAGACTAGTCGTAGTCTCAAGCCGCACCTTACCATAATAATAAAAGTGGGCCGGTCCTGGCCCATCCCCCTCCCCTCAACCAGTATATATACGGGGTAGTATCCCTTGGAATCTCTCATTTACTTGATTACAGCAAGCGTGCTGTGACGGTTCCACCTGAAGACGGAAGCTTGTGTTGCCTCCGAAACGTCGTGATTTTTATTTTATTTTTATTTTACTTTTATTAATTTTAATTTTTTACTTACGTGACTTTACCGATAAAAACCTAAGAATATGAATACTTGTAGTCACGAAAGCTTCAAATCTAGAAGCCAGCCAGAAGGTTCGGGAATAGGGGCGTGGTCAGGTGACAGGGGCGTGGTCAGGTGACAAGGGGCGTGGTCACGCATCGTATATAAGGGAAATGCGTGGCTTCTTGGTTCTTTCGGTAAAGTCACGTAGAAGGGAAATAATAAAATAATTAAAATAAAACCTAATAAAATAATTCTCACGACGTTTCGGAGGCAAGCTTGTACGAGGCTATCGTGCTGTGATGGTTCCACCTGAAGACGGAAGCCTGTGTTGCCTCCGAAACGTCGTGAGAATTATTTTATTATGTTTTATTTTTATTATGTTATTATTTCCCTTCTACGTGACTTTACCGAAAGAACCAAGAAGATGAATCCCTGCAGTCACGAAAGCTTTAAATCGAAATTTTAATGCGCTGCTGTTGGAGTGGGGGGATCTTTGCCTGTTCGAGGGCGAGCACGTGGCTTCTTCAATAAAGAATCCTTCGCAGGCCAATTGCATCGAAGTCATCTCTACACTTAGTCGGTGTTTGTGGCCAGTGGAACTTAAGCCAAATTAAGTGCGACCGATTTTTAGTTGTTGCGCAGTCGTTGGCGAACATCAACTGACCACAACTTGAGAACTCGGTTTACCCACAACCCACTCTGTGCGAGTCTGTGGGTCTCTATGTCACTCTATGCATCGCTATGTGGGTCTATGGGTCTCGCCAGGCTGAGATAATCGACTCACTTATACTAGAGAACTTGGTTAACTCACGAGTCAGTCTATGCGAGAATGTGGGTCTCTATCTTCCGAAATTTGGAAGCCACTGGAGCGATGCACTGATACATCCGAATTGAAAACTCATTTCTTTAGAACAGTTTTTTGTGTGTGCGTTTAACTTGCTGCCTTTCTGCTGCATCTCCGATTGACATTGCACAGTGTGAAATACGTTCTACGTACAGATATACCACGCAGCTCTGTGTGAGTCTCGATCTCACCAGGCTGAGATAATGGACTCGCTATACTAGAGAACCCGTCTTAGTCACAATCCAGTCTATGCGAGTCTGTGGGCCTCTATGTGACGCTGCGCATCTCTATGCGAATCTATGGATCTCGCAGGGCCAAGATCATGAACTGACTATACTTGACCACCCGCTTTATATCACAAGTAGCAGCCGAAACCCAGGTTCGAACGCAGGGTCTCAGCGGCCCTGACCTATGAGCCCCCCCCCGGTGCCACCACGCGGTCCTATCACGACCTCTTCCCTTCCTCCGCCCCCCTGACCCCCCAGGAGGCGTGAGCGGCGTGACACCGGCGAGTTATCAATGACGACGGCGACGACGTCACTTCGGCTCCCCACGTGACACATTGAAAGCGACGGGTCGGCCTGGAACCAAAAACAACACAAAGGCATTGTCGCGCCCCGTACATGTCCGCCCTCGCCGTGGCGAGCTCGCGGAGGAGAAAGAACAAAAATTTATTTATAAATAAATTCATAACCCAGGCGGTAATGGTTACCCATCGTCATTTATATGCATTCATTAACCCCTCCCCCCTCCTCTGGGCTTCGCACGTGAAGAGCTCACAAGTGACGTCATCACATCTACGCCTCTATTTAAGGAACGAAACAGGAGAAATTCTCCACAAATCTGGCTGTCGCCTGATGATGCCGGTTGTTATTACTGGCGAAACGTCGTGCTCAGATTGCAAGTGTTGTGGCTTGGCTCTCCAACACACCGGTGTGCTGTACTAGTATACTACACTATACACTACACTATACACTACACAATACACTACACGCTAGTGCTGTACTAGTGACGAATTGGCCACGTTGTTTACGTGACAACCCTTACTAGTTGGCTGTGTCGGGTGGTGGCGAGTTTAACGACACATTTATATATTTATACTCTTTGGTTCTTTCGGTAAAGTCACGTGGGTAGAAAAAATACCTGAAGACGGTCGCTTCTTGTTGCGATCGAAACGTCGTGATCTATTATTTATTTCTATCTACGTGACTTTGCCGAAAGAGCCAACGAGTATGGATTCCTGCAGTCACGAAAGCTTCAAATCAAGATTTATATATTTAGATTTAAAGCTTTCGTGACTGCAGGGATTCATCTTCTTGGTTCTTTCGGTAAAGTCACGTAGAAGGGAAATAATAAATTAATAAAAAATAAACATAATAAAATAATTCTCACGACGTTTCGGCCACAACTCAAGCAGCCGTCCTCAGGTGAAGAACATGTCTGTCGGAAAGACAGCGTCTGAATGACGCTGTTCTTCACCTGAGGACGGCTGCTTGCGTTGTGGCCGAAACGTCGTGAGAATTATTTTATTTTATTACGTTTTGTTTTTATTATTTTATTATTTCCCTTCTACGTGACTTTACCGAAAGAACCAAGAAGAAGATTTATATATTTACGCGATACAACCCAAAAAAAACACCTCTATTACGGATTATATTGGTCGCGAAAGCCTGCGACTACGTGTTAAACCAAAAGCAAATGTAGTTTGAGCGTGTTGCGTGCGGCGTAAATGCTCCGACGCTATTTTATTTTCGTATTTTTAATGTTTGCTGTTGTCTAGCCGCACCGAACGGCGACAACCTCGGAGCGGTTTCGCTCCGTCGGCTCCGCTCACGCGTGAGAAGGAGCGGGGGGGAGGGGGGACCGCGTGTCGAGTCGGCGACTCCACGGCTAAAGCGGTTTGGCGACGTTTGAAGTTTCGGATTATAGTGAGCTGGTGGGAGCGTTTTCCCAGAGGTGGTTTCAGGCGAGCAAAGAGTCGGGTTGGCAGGGCGACTCTGTTGTCACTTCGGGCTCACTCCCCTTCATCACGCCCAACAGACTCCGATAACAACAGCAACAACAACAACATTAAACAAACCGTAATGGTGCTGCTGTTGCTGCTGCCGCTGTTGTATTGGCAGTTGTACGCACGCAAAAGGCGCGCATTCGTTGACAACACGGTGGCCTTAAAATAAAAACAACATATGTATGATACGACGTCTTCTTGGCTATTTCGGTAAAGTCACGTAGAAGGGAAATAATAAAATAAATAATAAATAAAACATAATAAAATACAATTCTCACGACGTTTTTTCAGACGCTGTTCTTTCCGACAGACCTGTTCTTCACCTGAGGACGGCTGCTTGCGTTGTGGCCGAAGCGTCGTGAGAATTGTATTGTATTATGTTTTATTTTTATTATTTTATTATTTCCCTTCTACGTGACTTTACCGAAAGAACCAAGAAGATGAATCCCTGCAGTCACGAAAGCTTTAAATCGAAATATGATACGACGTTTCGGGCAATTGGCCCTTATTCGTGGCATTTAGGCAAGATGACAATAGAGACAGAGTGGATAATAAAGAATTGGAAACCGCACTTGTTTACAGCATTGGGCCTGATTTGGATGAAATAAAATGTCGTATCTGACGATCAACTTTTAAATTGGCGTATGAATAGTTACACGAATGGTGGTTCTTGAGTAAGAGACAAACCCCTTCAATAACCAAAGTTTTGTGTCGAGGAGTTGTTGTTAATTGTGCTTGTGCCCCTGCTGCTCGCAGCAGCAGCAGCAGCAGCTGCCGCTGCGTCGCCAAAATAATTTCGCTCATTAACCACAGAGTGTAGACGGTGAGAAAAGGCAAATGAAGCGGGGGGGGGGGGAGGGGTGGGGGTTGGGAAGAACCAGCGGAACAGATGGCAGCAGAGACGAAATCCAAACACGTCCGGAAGCTACCACCGCACGAGAACAACCAAGGCGAGTGTTCTTCAATGTCCCTGGTGGCCTTTAGTGGGGGGCCCTGACGTGCGCCCTCTCCCCCCGACAACACACAACCAGTGACAACACCCCCACCACCATCATCATCATCGCTGCTGTAAAACCTCCAATGGTTTCCAATGATTTGGCGGCCCCCACCCCCTCGTGCCCTCGTCTGAAAATGAGTGAAGAGTCACTGAACTCAGGGAAGGGAAGGGACGGAAGGAGGAGACTTGCAACCGTTGGACCCCGTGGCGGCACGCCGATGCACGGAGCGGAGTCTGTTCTCACAGGGGGCGTGGCCACACAGGAGTCACGTGATTTTACGGGAGTCTTGGGCAGAGTTTGGATAGATAGATGGGGGGGGGGAGGAGGCCTTTAGTCAGCAGTGGGGGGGAGGGGGGGGTTATAGGCTGACGGTGATGACGACGAGACCTGTCGCACACATCCAAGCCACCACGGCTCGATGTGCATCAAAGCGATCGACTGTGAAAACACACGGCCAAAAACGCGGGAATGCTCGAGACAACAGCAACACCTGTGGAACACGGCTAGTGCCAGGAACACGGCGTGTGCCAGGAACACGGGGTTATCACGGGAACACGGGTTTGCGACGGGAACACGGTTTTGTGCCGGGAACACGGGTTGTCACGGGAACACAGGCTTGCGACGGGAACACGGGTTTCCGCTAGGAATATACTCTCTCATATACTCTCTCCCAAGGAGCTCGCAAGCGCGGTCACGGCTCCGCCGCCTCGACCGGCAGATCGGTCCCTCGCGCAGAGCGCAATGACAGCAACAACAAAAAAATAAGTGAAGATAAGCTGACGGATTACGCTCGACGTTTCCGAGAGCAGAATGACTTTGAAACGCCGGAATTTTCGTTTTGCCCGGCACGGAGCCGTGGGTTTGGTGGTGGTGCGGTGGGGGGGGGGGGTGCGGTGGGGGGGGGGTGGGGGGCTCGCGTCTTAGTCCAGGGGCCTGAAGCGTAGGCCGAGGCAGAGGGCGAGCTCGGTCTTCTGGATCTTTCCGTCGCGGTTCAGGTCGCAGTGCTCCATGAGGACCTCGCGGAACTGGTCCAGGTCGGTGCCGCTCATGTTGGGCTGCGACGGGGACGGCAACGGCGGGCACGGCAAGGGGAGACACAAGTATGTACGTCCATCGATCTGACTCGAGCAGAGACAAAAGCGCCCGGGGTACGCACGTATGTCGAACTTCTCTCGCTCGACTTGTGTGTGGCCACCGCTCCCCCCCTCAACTCTGAATGCTTCCCCCCTGTGGAAAGGGACGCTGCTTCCTCCCTGAAGACACCGAGCGACGTGCACTTTTAAATCGTCTCGGTTGAACAATCGATTTCTTTAGAAGTGCGCGTTGCGATTGGCACGCTTGGATACGTACGGTGCGTTAGAAGTTCAACAAACAGTACACACACACACACGTACTCTCTCTCTCTCTCTCAATTGTCCCCTCGCCCTCTCTGCCCTCCTCTCATCATCGTCACTACTCCCTTTATCTCCCTTTGCGCCGGGAACACGGCGTGGTGCTGGCCACCCACCCCATCCTGTACACTGACGGCCTTCGCAGGTGCTACAGAACTTGCACCGACAGTCTGCCAAGGCTATATACGAGGTCATCTTTGTCTCTTTTTTTATACAGGGTGGTTCCATACCTTGACAAGACCGATCATGTCTTTCACAAATCCATCGACTTCCGGGCCCTCCAGCTCTCCAGTCTTGCTCTGAGAACAACAACAACAACAATCCATGATCCAGGTTTTTTTGGGGTTAGATCGCGTAAATATATACATGTGTCGTTAAACCCGCCACCACCCGACACAGCCAATTAGTGCCTGGCTCTCCAATGTGTTGGAGAGCCAGGCACAACATTTACAATCTGCGTGCGACGTTTCGCCAGTAATTACAACCAGCTTCATCAGGCGACAGTCAGATTGTAAATGTCGTGGCTTGGCTCTCCAACACACAACGGGTGTGCTGTACTAGTATACTACACTATACACTACACTATACACTAGTGCTGTACTATACTACACTATACACTGCACTATACACTACACTACTATACACAATACACTACACTATACACTACACTACTATACACTACACACTAGTGCTGTACTAGTGACGAATTGGCCACGTTCTGTTTACGTGACAACCCTTACTAGTTGGCTGTGTCGGGTGGTGGCGGGTTTAACGACACATTTATATATTTACACGATCTCACCCAAAACACCTCTATTATGGATGATATTGGTCGCGAAAGCCTACGTGTTAAACTAACAACAATAATAACAACAACGTCACTAATGCCCCCCCCCCCGCCCCCATTGTTTTGAGCCAGCGAATCTTGAGCGACCAGCTGTTAGCGAGCGCCTATTAAGGGCGCGATGTCTCGCCAACGGGGCTGGGAGAATTTGGGATGTCGCCAGCAAGAGGCCCGGCTGGACCCCACCACGACAAAGATCCCTCGCCACCACCCCTCCTTCTCTCCCTGCGTAGAGTCTTTAACACGACCACTGGGCGGGCAACAGCCCCGTTAAATTGTCATGTAAAGCCGCAATAAATATATCAACTTGAGTGAAATTAGATAGGGAATAAGGAGGGGAGGGGGGGAGTTTGCCTCGCACGCAATCACAAAGCCGCGTGCTGCAGGCGAAGGTGATGCGTTATTTATAAATGTGTCGTAACCCTCCACCACCCGACACGGCCAAACAGTAAAAAAATGTGTCACGTTTTCAAAGGACAAATTAATTGACTTCTTTAAAAAAAAAACCTATATTATGAATACTATTGGTCGCGAAAGCCTACGTGTTAAATTGAAGGTGATGCGTTATTTATAAATGTGTCGTAACCCTCCACCACCCGACACGGCCAAACAGTAAAAAAAATGTGTCACGTTTTCAAAGGCCAAATTAATTGACTTCTTTAAAAAAAAAACACCTATATTATGAATAATATTGGTCGCGAAAGCCTACGTGTTAAATTGAAGGCGATGTGGTTCGTTCGGTTCTTGCACGTGGGCACGTGTGGAACTTCTCTCGCACCGTACGTATCCGGCCGTGATGGCCGGAGGTGCGGTGGAAGAGCCGCTGTTCTCGGCAACTTGCCGGCTGAACGGAGTTCGGTTGAAAACCGCGAGACCGCATCGAAGTGCAAGAAAGGGGAGCAGGGAGGAAGGTCACCACCTATCCGTGGCAACCCCTTCACTATCCTCTCCTCCAGTGGACATTGATTTTTCAGAGCATTCATGAGTGCATTTAGGCACCCCCCCCCCCTCTCTTTCCCTCCTCCCCCACCCCTCTCGTGTTTCCTTCTACAGGGCTATCAGAGCGCAGGAAGACACCAGGGGGCTGTTCTAGAGTTTATTGGAGAATATTCTTAGGTTTTTTCGGTAAAGTCACGTCTTTTTATTTTACTTTTATTAATTAAAATTTTTTACCTACGTGACTTTCAGACAACCCAGCGGCCTGGGTTGTCTGAACATCAAATACTGCGCGCAATCGGTGCCGTCTCAGTTGAAAGGGCGCAGCGAAGGGCGAGAAGGAGAGAGAGAGAGGTGGGTGCGGGAGACACTGCTCGTTCCGTCTCACCCAAAGACAAATGTCCCCCGTGTAGCCTCAACAGACTGTAGGGGCAAGTGCGGTTAGCGAGCACCTATTAAGGCCAGAACGGCACATGAGGGGGTGGGTGGCCAACACCGCGTCCGGCCGCGTTTGTCTCCCCAGTGGCGATGTTTACACATAGTACCAGGTACTCATTTGAGGCCAAGTCGACCTAGGGGGAAGCCCAGGACCGGTTCAGATAATCGTCACCGGTGTTGGCCGCGAGCGAGAATCGAATTCGGGTTCGCCGGGTTCATAGCGCAGCGTAGCGCTAACCGCTACACTACCGCTCCCCACCATTCTGTTCTGTCTCCACCACACACCCCCCCCACACACACCCCCCACACACACCCCCACACACCCCACACACACACCCCCCACACACACCCCCCACACACACTCCTCACACACACCCCCACACACACATCCCACACACACCCTCACACACCCCCACACACCCCCACACACACCACACACACATCCCACACACACACCCCACACACACATCCCACACACACCCCCCACACACCCCCCCACACACCCCCCCACACACCACCCCCACACACACCCCTCACACACACCCCCAACACCCCCCCACACCCCCCCCCCCCCCCACAAGCCCGCCCACACACACGAAGGACAAAAAACACACGCCACGGTTCTGTCCCATAACGGACTGTCGGGGCAATGGAGCCTCGCTAACGGAGGCACCAACGTGGGCGGTGCACGGCGCACACGCGGGTTGTCGTGGTGCGGCCAGGTTCCATTCGTGCCCGCCTTTGTATCCCTGCCGTGGATGTGCGTGTCCTCAATGCATTCGTCAATAACACTGTGGCATTTATAAACCCAAAAATGTGCTCTAATTATAATTTGCATTTATTCGGAAAGCCGCTAAGGTCTAAAGTCGACTTGCAAGAGGGACCACGCGCTTCTGCCGATGGCTCTTCTCCAAAGCACATCAGAAAGTCAAATTCCTAAAACGTAAGCCTCTCTAAAAAATTCATTTTGTTTTAATGCCACACAGCGTTGTTATTGATGGTACGTTTTGAATATTTCTCGTTGCTTGCTGCTTTGCACACACCACTGGTAACGGAGCAGCAGCAGCAGCAGCGTCGCGAAATTATTGGCTTCACAGAAGTGAATATTTACCCAGGCCCAGATGTGTCTCGGCAAAACAAAACGCGGGATCGACTTCAACCTCCTGATGTCTCATCAGCAGCGAGGCTATCGGTGGACGGTCACGTGGCCCCACAGCCCAGATGCCCGTGGTGGGTCTACGAAGCAGTCGATTTAGAAATATAAAATATTCTAAAAAATAAATGTATTACTATCTGACAAAAATAACACAATACCGTCTGAATGTAAAACGCAAAGGAGCGCAGGATCTAAACCACCCAATTAAAAATGTTGCAAACCTTCTCAGTGCCAGTAGATAATTTGTATTTAGTTTAGTTTGAAAGCTGTTAATGCTTGTTTTTTGTTATTGTAAATATCCGAGCCTCCTTTGAATTCCGGTGGAGAATTCTGTGCCATTGGCGGCTGTTGCCGAGGCGTTGGCGGGGTGGGGGGCAGGGGGGGTGCAGGTTTGTTTGAAGAGCTCTTGCGGAGTAACAAAGATAAAGATCCCCCATATAGCCTTAACAGGCTGTTGGGGCAAGTGCTGTTAGCGAGCACCTATGAAGGCCGGAACGGTACACGAGGGGGTGGGTGTCCAGCACAACGCCCGACCGCCTTTGTCTCCCCCGTGGCGATGTTTACCAACTACACCGGGTACTCATTTGAGGCCGAGTCGACCTAGGGGGAGGCCCAAGGACCGGTTCAGATGATCGTCACCGGTGTTGGCCGTGAGCGGGAATCGAACTCGCATGGCCGGGTTCGCAGTGCAGCGCGCTAACCGCTGCGCCACCGCTCCCCACAAGTAACAATCACACAAAGACAAAGATCCCCCGTGTAGCCTTCGCAGGCTGTTGGGGCAAGTGCTGTTAGCCAGCACCTATGAAGGCCGAAACGGTTAGCGCGCCACCACTCCCCACAAGTAACCAGCACACGAACACACACACACGCACACGCATGCCGCACGTTTGATGCCTGAACACAAAGGGAGTCGCTTTTGGAGTTGCGCCGTCTCACCGTGTGTGCGCGCGCGCGGCCTTGATCCTGTCCGGCCGTGTGAGGGAGCGGTGGTGTAGTGGTTAGCGCTACGCTCCGCTACGAACCCGGCGAACCCGAGTTCGATTCCCGCTCACGGCCACCAACAAACCGTGACGATTATCTCAAACGGTCCTGGGCCTCTTCCTCGGTCAACTCGCTCTCAAATGAGTTCCTGGCGAGGCGTGTAAACACGGCGGCGTGCTGCGCTAGTGACGAATTGGCACGTTCTGTTAAACGTGACAAACCTCACTAATTGGCTGTGTTGGGTGGTGGCGGGTTTAACGACACACTGATATAGTTATGCTATCTAACCCGAAAAATAACGTCTATTATGGATTATGCATTAGCTACTTTAGATGTGAAGCTTTCGTGACTGCAGGAATCCATACTCTTTGGTTCTATCGGTAAAGTCACGTTGGTAGAAAATTAAATAAATCGCCGTTTTATTTTATCATTTTATTTTATACCGACGTGACGTCACCGAAAGAAGCAAAGAGTATAGTAGCTCTACTCTTAGGTTTTTGTCGGTAAAGTCACGTAGGTAAAAAAAATAATGAATGAAAATAACTCAATTAAATCACGACGTTTTGGAGGCAACACAAGTCTCCGTCTTCATGTGGGACCGTCACAACTACATTTACTGTATCAAGTGAAGAGAAATCCAAGAGACAAGATCTTAAATACTGGTTAAGGGGAGGGGGAGGAGCTTAACTCAACGTGTCAGTCAGGGACTGACTGCCACATTTAGATCTAGAAGTATAGTATCTACTTTTCGATTTAAAGCTTTCGTGACTGCAGGGATTCATCTTCTTGGTTCTTTCGGTAAAGTCACGTAGAAGGGAAATAATAAAATAATAAAAATAAAACAATAAAATTCTCACGACGTTTCGATTCCAATTTGCTTGCTGTGGTTTTCACACCTGATGATGATGATTGCTTGTGTTGCAATCGAATCGTCGTGAGAATTGTATTGTTTAATTTGTATAATTTTATTATTTCCCTTCTACGCGCCAGACGCTGTCTTTCCAACAGACCTGTTCTTCACCTGAGGACGGCTGCTTGCGTTGTGGCCGAAACGTCGTGAGAATTATTTTACTATGTTTTATTTTTATTATTTTATTATTTCCCTTCTACGTGACTTTACCGAAAGAACCAAGAAGATTATTTTATTATGTTTTATTTTTATTATTTTATTATTTCCCTTCTACGTGACTTTACCGGAAGAACCAAGAAGAAGTAGCTACTTTGTTCATATCTTTGTCCCGGACGTGAAAACGCGTGCTTTAGTCGACGCAAACAAGGTTCACACTGACATCAAACAACAAACTCCCGTGTTGCGTGGCTCTGCCTTGAGGATGGCTCGGGACCCGAGTCCCCCAACTTTGGAGAGACTCGGGGGGTCATCCAGCACGAGCAGCGTCAAGAGCCGTCTCGCCTACGAGTCAAACGGGGCTCGCGGCGTGCGCGGAGCGGTGGTGCAGCGGTTAGCGCTGCGAACCCGGTTCCATCCCGAGCTCGACTCGCCGCTCGCGGCCAACGCCGGCGACGATTGTCTCTGCCGGCCTTGGGTCTCCCCTAGCTCTGCTCGGCCTTAAAACAATTATTGGTTTGCGGCGTGTAAACGTTGTGGGGAGACAAAGGCGGTCGGGCGTGGTGCTGGACCACCCACCCCTCCGTGTACCGTGGCGGCCTTCATTAGGTGCTCGCTAACAGCACTTGCCTCCGAAAGTCTGTCGAGGCTATACGGGAAGGGGGGAGGTGTGGATCTTTGTCTTTGTGAAGGGGGCTAATGAAAATATGCCAATTGGCAGCTTGGAGACAGCCGCCCTCTGGGAGTAGCAGCAGCAGCAGGAGGAGGAGGGTGGACGAGCGACGCCGGGGCGTAGCGTGGGTGGCATAGACCCCGGTTCAAGGAAGCAAACGAAATGGGAAGAAGCCGTGGGGGGAGGGAGGGGGCACTTCCCAATCCCCCCCCCCTCCTCGTAGCCCAGCGCCTGCCCCACCCCCCGGCCTGCGTGAGCCTCGCTCCCAGTGCAGTTGCACAGCCTGCACACTCGACAGCGACGCTGCAATCATCCCCAACTCTCGTGTTTGGGCCTCGGATCCTTCCCCTTCTGCCCCCCCCCCCAGCCTGTTACCCAACGACCGTCGATCGGCAGTCCCTTCTTTGCGCACCCATCGTACACACGCGGTGGTCGCCGCGAATGAACCACACGAACGAACCACACAAATTAACCCCCACAAATAAACCACACAGATGAACTACAAATTAACCACACAAATAAACCACACAAATTAACCACGCAAATAAACGACACAAATAAACCACACAAATTAACCACACAAATAAACCGCAGAAATATACCACACAAATAACCCCCACAAATAACCCCCACGAATGAACCACACAAATTAACCACGCAAATAAACGACACAAATAAACCACACAAATTAACCACACAAATTAACCACACAAATAACCCCCACGAATTAACCACACACATAACCCCCACAAATAACCCCACAAATGAACCACACAATGCCACCTCGCCAAGGAGCATAAATCACCATCACGCAAAACTTCGGGTCATTCTCGCAGCAGCAGCAGCAGCGGCATCGGCGGCTTTCGGCTCAGCCGTCGAACAACCGCAGTGGTCGCAGCATCGTCGCCAGCGCTTTCAGATGCGCTTTCGGCGGCCGTCTGGAACGCTCTTCCTTCCGATATTCGGAAGCCATGGGGAGCTATGCCACTTTTAAATCATCGAGATCGACAAACGAATTCCACATGTTGCCCGCGCTGCCCAGAGACGGGGTAAAAGTGTAAGAGGCAATTTATTTAATCGCGGAGCCCTCACGCGGAGGAAGCTACCGGAGAAACAATAAGACAGACAAGAACGACTTTCTGCCCATCGCGGGCAGTCCGTCAACGCGAAAATCCCCATTTAAAACGAATTGAAAATCGGGGGGAGATAAGGAGATAAAAAAATAGATATATTTTAAAAAATAATTAAAAAATACAATCCTCAGCGCCACGCGCTGCGGTCAATTAATCTGAGCGGGCGCTTCAAGTTGTCTCTTCGCAGCTGTCAGACTTGGCGAGTGGGTTCGGTTTTGACACGAAGTGGTTTTTCTCCTTCGATTCTCGAGCGAAGCGTTGCACCAGCCGTTGTCCCGCCAATCAAAACGTGTTTTTGTTTTCTCTCGAGACGCGTTATTTCCTCCGCGTAAACTATCGGTACGGGATTATTTTTTCGATTTAAAGCTTTCGTGACTGCAGGGATTCATCTTCTTGGTTCTTTCGGTAAAGTCACGTAGAAGGGAAATAATAAAATAATAAAAATAAAACATCATAAAATAATTCTTACGACGTTTCGGCCACAACGCATGCAGCCGTCCTCAGGTGAAGAACAGGTCTGTCGGAAAGACAGTGTCTGACACTGTCTGACACTGTCTTTCCGACAGACCTGTTCTGACACTGTCTGACACTGTCTTTCCGACAGACATGTTCTTCACCTGAGGACGGCTGCTTTCGTTGTGGCCGAAACGTCGTGAGAATTATTTTATTATTTTATTATTTCCCTTCTACGTGACTTTACCGAAAGAACCAAGAAGATGAAGGGGATTATTATTTTTTTACATCGCAGGGATTTGCCGGAGGTGGCTTTTGGGAGGCCCTCATCCAGCCAGCAGTGGATTGACCACGGCTCACGATGACGACGCAATACATGTGTAGAGGAGTAAAATGGGGACGTGACGTCAGGTGTGCCGTTCAGTGCGATGACGTCACGTCTCCTAGGGTACTTAAGGGAGACCCCGTGACGTAAGCGGGGTCACTGTGGATACGGGTAGAGTAAGCAGAGTGGCGGCGGTGTGCGTACACCGGTTTAGCGCGCCGCGCGGCAAGCCTGAAGCCTTCCCTTTTAATCAAATCACATTAAGCAGAGTGGTGAAGTATGGTCAAAACACCCCCCCCCACCGCCCCTATGACTGACACGGCACGCGGGGGGGGAGGGGCCTTCATCAAGTGGCGGTAATGATGACGATTGCTATTTAAAGCTTTCGTGACTGCAAGGATTCATCTTCTTGGTTCTTTCGGTAAAGTCACGTAGAAGGGAAATAATAAAATAATAAAAATAAAACATAATAAAATAATTCAATTTCGATTTAAAGCTTTCGTGACTGCAGGGATTCATCTTCTTGGTTCTTTCGGTAAAGTCACGTAGAAGGGAAATAATAAAATAATAAAAATAAAACATAATAAAATAATTCAATTTCGATTTAAAGCTTTCGTGACTGCAGGGATTCATCTTCGTGGTTCTTTCGGTTAAGTCACGTAGAAGGGAAATAATAAAATAATAAAAATAAAACATCATAAAATAATTCTCACGACGTTTCGGTCACAACTCAAGCAGCCGTCTGCAACGCAAGCAGCCGTCTGCTTGCGTTGTGGCCGAAACGTCGTGAGAATTATTTTATGTTTTATTTTTATTATTTTATTATTTCCATTCTACGTGACTTTACCGAAAAAACCTAAGAAAATGACGATTGCTGCTTAACGCGGTAAAAAAACAGACGCGGGATGTATTCGAAAGTGAACACTCACCACGTCGTAATGGGCGAAGATCTTCTCAAAATCAGCTCTCCGCTGATCCATTCCCGAATCCTGGCAGCGATGGAGAGAGACGGCAGAGTGTGAGGCTTAGGACGACGAAAACAACGCACATTCCTCTCTCAATCATCAATCACCCCCCCCCCCCACCGCATAAGACCTTTAATCAGTCCGTAATTTTAATCCATTACAGCATGTCCTTTTTATATGCGGAGTGAAACGTAACATAATTGGGTTGTCAGAAATTTTTTACAATTTTTTTAATTTCCAAGCCAGCTTGACTGACGTTAGACGCGGGTACGGAAATCTTCTGCCGTGAGAGTTATCTTCTTCTGCCGTGAGAGTTACCATCTTCTGCCGTGAGAGTTATCATCTTCTGCGAGTTATCTTCTGCCGTGAGATTTATCCCCGGGTGGCTGCTCGCCCACGATGTCCGACGTTTCGCTCCGCGTGCCGGGGAGATTCGCCAGGTCAAGCGAACGCTCTTAAAAGAAGCACGCAGCACGTGCGGCGAAGAGTCGGCTTGTAATTAAGTAAGAAACAAACATTGAAGGGCAATTTGTAAATCAACTGCCAGATGACGGCCTCCCCACACCGTGCCTGGTCATGGAGGGGGTGGGGGAGGGGTGGATTTGGCCATACTTCTCCACGCTGGTCATTGCAAGTGCACGCTGGTGAAAGAAGGGAAGGGGAGGAGGGAGCAGGTGCGGGAGGGGTGAGTGGGGAGCCTCAAATATCACTCGCCACCGATGATACCCGACGCCGGGTATCGAACTCGGAGCGCCAAGTCAGGAGCGCGGTGAGCTAACCACTGCGCCACCACTCTACCCACGAGTGGATACGGGCTGACACGTGGATTTTTATTTAATGGTCGATACATAACTATTTTACAATTTTTAATTTTACCAGGTAAGGCCCACTGAGCTATGTAGCTCTTTTACACCAGCCCACAGGGGATTATTGTGTCCGTCCGTCGTGCATCAAAAATGGGAGGGGTGGGGCTGGGTGGGGAGGGTGGGGAGGGGCTGGGTGGGCTGGGTGGGGTGGGGCTGGGTGGGGTGGGGCTGGGTGGGGAGGGGCTGGTCAGCCCGTGGTGCCCTGAAACGTTTAACCTACTCACGCCGGCTTGTGCCCGGCGAATGACCGAGCAACCCAACGTTCCTACCAGCTCCCTCCGCAGGAATGTGTTTCAAAAACGACCTGACCACGAATGATAGCTCAACGAAGTGGCCTATCACATGGAAATGTATACCTGACAAATACTCTAAACGCGTGGTGATGTTGAATCTAAATGTGTGAGGCAAAAACCAGAGGACCCGGAGAAAAATCCACGCGACCACGAGGAGAGAGAGAGAGAGACAAGACACGCCAACTCCAAATACACAGCAGGTGTCAGGGTCGGGATCGAACCCACGACCTCCTGTAGACCAGGCGAGGTAGTTAACATCTCCTAGCCACCGTGATGATGATGAGAGAGAGAGACACGCAAACTCCAAATATACAGCAGGCGTCAGGGTCGGGATCGAACCCACGACCTCCTGTATACCAGGCGAGGTAGTAAACATCTCCTAGCCACCGTGATGATGATGAGAGAGAGACACGCAAACTCGAAATATAAAGCAGGCGTCAGTGTCGGGATCGAACCCACGACCTCCTGTATACCAGGCGAGGTAGTAAACATCTCCTAGCCACCGTGGCGCTATGAACGATGTTCGTACGTAGTTCGCTGTGTAGATGGTTAGCTGCGTGACGAGTCTGAAAGAGCCTGTCCGAGTCTAAACGTGTTTGGGCAAGTGCGCTCGCACACGCCAATGTCATCTTGTTGATTTGTTTTCTTCTAATCAAATGAAATTCAACACCGAGGATGGCAACTTTCGTGAACAACTCGTCTGCTCTCGATGTTTGGCCACGGAATATTTCACGGTTCACTCGTGGTTATTGTTTCTGTGCCCATTAAACGTCGTAAAAATAATAAAGTCAATTCCACACTTTTTAATAGGCCTTTTTCGCGCGGACTATTTATACTATTTATATTATTTATACTATTTATATGCCCCACACAGAGCTTGCATGGCATGCCAATCAAATCAAAACGTTTAATTCTCAGAGGCGTAAAAAGCTGAATTTAGCGAAAATATGAATTTAAATTAATGATGGTTTGTGTGTGTGTGTGCAGTCATTGCTGTCCTTGACATCCGGACACATACGATGAGCACGGTTGGCTACGCACGTTACGACAGAAGTTCAATGTACATACATACAATGTGCATACATACAATGTGCATACATACAATGTGCATACATGCAATGTGCATACATGCAATGTGCATACATGCAATGTGCATACATACAATGTGCATACATACAATGTACATACATACATTGTGCATACATACAATGTGCATACGCTCTGGAACTCGCCCTCACAAGGACGTAGAGCCGGGAGTTCCAGAGTCCCACCACTGGCCCTCACATCGTCCCAGGGTCCTCAGATGGCTGGTCTCGGGTCTTGGGTCTTGAGCTACAACTGGCCTCGATCGTCCAGGGAGCTGCCCTTTTATGCCTCGTCCCCAACGAGGGGTGGGGTTGTGTGCGCCCCCAGGTACATACAATGTACATACATACAATGTACATACATTGAGTCGGTGCACACGAGAACACGATTTGAAGACGGGCGACTTCTTCCCAAGATTGAGGATTGATAATAGGTTATTCCCCTTTTTCTGGCAACAAAAACCGGTGTTAAGATGAAACACCAAACTGAAACTTTTTACAAGGAATTACGTGTGCATTAACCACAATGCTTGTGGTCAGAATGCAAACAAAAAATATACTCTGATAATATATGCATTGTCTTTGAAACTGATTGGTCCACACCAGAGACAGCTTTCTTTTGAGCCTCGTCTCAAACGGTGTAAGACCAGAGGACGCCAAAAGGCGTACACCTGGAGACCAATCAGTTTCAAGGACAATGCCAAGATATTATCAGAGTATGTTTTTGTTTGCATTCTGGCCACAAGCATTGTGGGTAATGCAGACATGATTCCCTGTAAAAGGTTTCAGTTTGGTGTTTTAACATTTAAACACCGTTTTTTGTTGCCAGAAAAAAGGGGAAAAAACCTATTATCATATTTTGGTACTGGCAAAGGAGGTCCCATGATGAAGATGAGTATTGTTTGTAGTATCATAGTCCGCTCATCTTGCCGAGCCAACCGATGACAGCCGCTTCATCAGCAGCGTGGAGGAAGGGCCCTGACACCATCTGACACCACCTGACACCACCTGAGTGCACCTGAGTCAGTCTACCGGTGAGAGGGGCACGCGTGACAATGTGGTGATGATGCTGATGATGACAACAATAAGGCACATCACCTCCATGGCTTCCATTCTGAATTGCAGCAAAAAATTATCTTGCAGTGAGAGAATTCTGCAACAAAACAATAACAACATCAGAATAATAATTACAATATATTTAAAAAATAAATGTTATTTTTAACCTGCTAAGAGTGTTGGGGAAAGGGTTGTTAGCGAGCACCTATTAAGGCCAATAAATGCGCACGCTTACGAAGATAAAGATCCTCCATATAGCCTTAACAGGCTGTAGGGGCAAGTGCTGTTAGCGAGCACCTATGAAGGCCAGAACGGTACACGAGGGGGTGGGTGGCCAGCACCACGCCCGACCACCTTTGTCTCCCCAGTGGCGATGTTTACACACCACACCGGGTACTCATTTGATGCTGAGTCGACCTAGGGGAGGCCCAGGACCGGTTCAGATAATCGTCACTGGTGTTGGCCGTGAGCGGGAATCGAACTCGGGTCGCCAGGTTCGTTGCGCAGCGCGCTAACCGCTCCACCACCACTCCCCGCTACACACACACAAACACACACACACAGACACACACACACAGACACACACACACAAAAGACGCAATGTCATTGTCGCACACAAATAACACCCCACCACACTCAGCCACGCATCAGGTGTCCCGTAATGAGCGGCACAATCTCTCAGAGCCACACAGCGCCACGTACAAATTGCACAGCTAACGACTCCATTCGACCACGTCTATTATATAACACACTGCGCAATGGGATTGACTAAGGTGCACAATACTTGTTTAAGCAATAACCGGCAAATATTTAGACAGATTACGCCGGGCTCTTTGAAGTTGAACAACTTTTTTTTTCTGCCACTGGCTTAATATCCCCATTAAAGAAAAAGTGTGACATTCAAACATGCAAGCGCTGCATAGATGAGAGGGCAGTGCTGTTTATAGATTAACCATTATATTCTTGGTTCTTTCGATAAATCACGTAGAAGGGAAATAATAAAATAATACAATTAAATCAATAAAATCCTCACGACGTTTCGATTGCAACACAAGCAATCGTCATCAGGTGTGAAAACCACAGCAAGAAAATGTGAATCAAAACGTCGTGAGAATTTTATTGTTTTATTTTTATTATTTCCCTTCTACGTGACTTTACCGAAAGAACCAAGAAGATTAATCCCTGCAGTCACGAAAGCTTTTAATCGAAAGATTCACTATTGTTTTAATAAAAAGCCTAGCAAACGACGCTATCACTAACAGAGATGCTGCAGCAATTCTAACAGTTAACAATGCTTACCCCGAGCTCTCAAACTCTGATGGTGCATTGTCTTTGAGTTGTGCGCCTTTTGGCGTCATCTGGTCCAACCCATGTGAGACTAGGCTCTAAGGAAAGCTGTCTCGGGTGTGGACCAATCAACTTCAAGGACAGTGCATATATTATCAGAGTTATGTTTTTTGTTTGCATTATGGCTGCAGGTATTGTGGTCTATGCAAACATGACTCCTTGTAAAAAAGGTGTCAGTTTTGTTGCCAGATAGAAGGGTAAAAAACAAGTATCAACCCTTATGGGTGTTGCGGCCAGCACCACGCCCGGCCGCCTTTGTCTCCCCAGTCCTGATCTCTGCACACCGCACCGGGTACTCATTTGAGTCCGAGTCGACCTAGCGGAGGCCCAGTCGACCCGCGTTGACTGAACGACTGAACAGATGAGCGAATGCATATAAATGAGTTGACGGATGAGGCAGTGAGTGAATTATTCATGGGTGGGTAAACGAAGTTCATTGTTCTACATGGCAACAAAACAAGGCCCCGTTTTAATCATTCAGTCGACGGAATGAGTGGCCGAACGAGCGAGTGAATAACTTAATGAATGAGCGAGCGAATGAATAAATTATCTGCAAGTGGATAAGCATCCATACCTATCTTCTTGGTTCTTTCGGTAAAGTCACGTAGAATGCAAATAATAAAATAATAAAAATAAAACAAATAATTCTCACGACGTTTCGGCCACAACGCAACAGACCTGTTCTCCACCTGAGGACGGCTGCTTGCGTTGTGGCCAAAACGTCGTGAGAATTATTTTATTATGTTTTATTTTAATTGTTTCATTATTTCCCTTCTACGTGACTTTACCGAAAGAACCAAGAAGATGAGTCCCTGCAGTCACGAAAGCTTCAAATCGAAACATCCATACCTAGCCATGTCCGTGAGATCCAAGCGTCCGTCTTGATTCCGATCAAACAGCTTCATCTGAAATCGTTTCGCACAACCGACAGTGTCACACAAACACGCGCCTTTCACCGGCTCAGCCGGCAGGCCGTGACGCAGCTGCTGAGTGCGCAGGCGGTCCAACTGCACCGCGGTTGGGGAGATGCGGAGGGGGGGCGTTTCTCTACGGGCCGGATTCGAACCCAGGTCCTCAGCGTTGCCGGTTCGTGTGTCTCACAACCCCGCGAGCCAAACGGCCACCTCTCAAAATGAACATTTGCGCGAAATGATTTGGAGTGCTCTTTTTTTTTTAAACATTCGTGTTAGAAACAAACGAATACAAAATCTCAAGAGCTGGTGCAGGGGGGGGGGAGGGGGAAGTCTGCGTCGAGCCGGCTACAAGTCAAGCGGCGTAATGGGACAGAAATTTAATCTCATCATGGGACCTCCTTTGCGATTACCAAAATATACCAATAGGGTTTTTCCCCTTTTTTCTGGCAACACAACTGGCACCTTTTGCAAGGAATCATGTTTACATTAACCACAATACTTGCAGTCAAATGCAAACAAAAACACAATACTCTGATAATGTATGCATTGTCTTTGAAACTGATTGGTCCACACCAGAGACAGCTTTCTTTGGAGCCTCGTCTCATATGGTGTTCAACCAGATGACGCCAAAAGGCGCCATATGAGACGAGGCTCCAAAGAAAGCTGTCTCTGGTGTGGACCAATCAGTTTCAAAGGCAATGCATACATTATCAGAGTATTGTGTTTTTGTTTGCATTTGACTGCAAGTATTGCGGTTAATGTAAACATGATTCATTGCAAAAGGTGTCAGTTTTGTTGCCAGAAAAAAGGGGAAAACCTCTATTGGTAAATTTAATCTCGTAACGAGCGGCGGATATTTGAACCGCTCCGGGAAGAGACGCGGGTCGCCTCGATCGCTCTCGTGAGGGTGTTTAACCGTGGGCGCCGAGTCGGATCGCTCGATCACTGCACGACGACCGGTGAACGGCACGAGACGATTTGAAACAGCACGAAAATCGGTGAACAGCACGACAGCCGGGGAAGGGCACATTCTTCAATTGCACTGCGTGGCCATGAAAAAAAAATTAACCCGTAAAAACAAAGTTTTTCACTATAAATTCTTTATATGCGTGGCATCGGTTTTATTGTATTATTTATTTCTGTTTTTTTTAGTAAGAGTTTCATTTTATCACATTGGTATTTTAAATAAAATATGAAAAAAAAATGTTTCCTAAAAAGTGGAACATTTTGGAAAAAAAATTTCACGAAAATAAATTGTCACGCACAACGAGTCTGTGTGCAAATTATCAGCTCGATTGGATCACGGGAAGTGGGTTAAAAAAACGACCGAAAGATTTGCACGGTCATAAGCGCGCAAGCAAGCAAGCAAGTGAACTTAATATAAAGGATTTAAAAACATCGGCGACGATTCGGGCAATGGCCCTGCTTCATAGCCCATCGAGCGAGGTTATTTAGTAAGTTTTAAGTTTTTTTCATTGTGCTTGTGCCACCACTGCCACCACAACAACAGCAGCAATCACAACATAACTAGTTCGATTTCAAATGTGAAACGAGTATCATGTAAAAAATGTCATTACAATTTCCATTAAAAGTACATCACGTACACTTTTAAAAACCGATGGAATCAAACAGAGTGAGCGTGGGTGCAAAGAAATTGTATATGCACGCTTTTCGACGGCCGGCAAACGTTGATCAAAGGTTTCGAAACAACAATTCTCCGAAAGAATAAGAAGCATAAGAAGAAGACTTAAAAAAAGGGTGGTGAAAAGCAAAAAAAACGGCGATAAATCGAGAAAGAAAAAAACACACACAAACTTTTGAAATACGTGGTCAACCAGGTTAGTGTCTGACTGTGTTTTTGGCCGACTGGTTTTGCATCACGTGATGTTTCTAAGGTTTGTTGAGTTCTCATCTCCCATCTTCTTGTTGTTGTTGTTGTTGTTTGCCTCCGTGTAGTTTACCGTTGTCTGTGTGGGCTGTGTGCTTGGTGTCCCCCTGTGTGTTCCCTTGCTGTGTGTTGTGCCCCATTTCCACCTGATGATGATTGATTGTGTTGCGTTCGAAACGTCGTGATTTATTTTAATTTTATTCAGTGAAATTTTATTTTATTCCATTGGAACCTCATTTGCCAGTAGCAAAATAGGATAGTTGCTTTTTTATCCTTTTATCTGGCAACAAAACTGACACCTTTTTTACAAGGAGTCATGTTTGCATTGACCACAATACCTGCAGTCGGAATGCAAACCAAAAAACGCGCCTTTTGGCGTCATCTGGTCCAACACCACGTGAGACTAGGCTCTAAGGAAAGCTGTCTCGGGTGTGGACCAATCAATTTCAAGGACAGTGCATACATTATCAGACTTGTGTTTTTTGTTTGCATTCCGACTGCTGGTATTGTGGCCAATGCAAACACATGACTCCTTGTAAAAAAAAAGGTGTCAGTTTTGTTGCTAGATAAAAGGGTAAAAAAACAATTATCATTATTTTATTTCATCTTCTTGGTTCTTTCGGTAAAGTCACGTAGAATGGAAATAATAAAATAATAAAAAATACAACATAATAAAATAATTCTCACGACGTTTCGTGAGAATTATGATGTTTTATTTTTATTATTTTATTATTTCCCTTCTACGTGACTTTACCGAAAGAACCAAGAAGATGAATCCCTGCAGTCACGAAAGCTTAAAATCGAAAATTATATTATTGCTACATACGTGACTTTACCGAAAAAAACCAACGAGCACAGTAATTTCTGCAGTCACGAAAACTTCAATCCTACGTTACGCGACACACAAACTTAACAAAACAATCCTGGGCCGCTGACGTGTCCCACGGCACCTCGTGCCCGTTGAGGACAAACGGAGCACGAGAGACGCTGGCGCCCGTACCATCGAGTCGGTGTACTCGTCCAGCTTGCCGCTGGTCACATCGCGATGGTGCTCCACGCAGAGGTCGCCCAGGAAGTTCTACGAGCCGCGCGCACACACACACACAAATATCAAAGAAGTATTTGATCCCCTGCTGATTTTGAACGTTTGCCCACTGACTAAGAAATGATCAGTCTATAATTTTAATGGTAGGTTTATTTGAACAGTGAGAGACAGAATAACAACAACAAAAATCCAGAAAAACTCATGTCAAAAATTCTAGATTTGAAGCTTTCGTGACTGCAATGATTCATATTCTCAGGTTTTTTCGGTAAAGTCACGTAGGTAAAAACATTAAAATTAATGAAAGTAAAATAAAACAAAACAAAATAAAATTCACGACGTTTCGGAGGCAACACAAGTCTCCGTCATCAGGTGGGACCGTCACAGCCGAATTAGCTGCATCAAGTGAAGCAATGATTCAAGATGTAATCCCTTATAAGCAAGTTGAAGGGAGGTGGAGAGGGGGGGGAAGAGCTTATCAGGCTGTGGTAGCCAATGAATGGAAACGTATCGGGAGGGAGGAGGAGCGGTGATCAAAGACTGCACGCAGTGCTCAACACAATGAATGGAGACGCGCCGGGACGGAGGGCGAGCGGTGATCAAAGACATCACGTAGTGCTCAACACAATGAATGGAAACGTGGCGAGCGGTGATCAAAGAACAATGAAGAGATTACTGTTAAACAGTGGATGTTTAACAGTAATCTCTTCATTGTTCTTTGATCACCGCTCGCCACGTTTCCATTCATTGTGTTGAGCACTACGTGATGTCTTTGATCACCGCTCGCCCTCCGTCCCGGCGCGTCTCCATTCATTGTGTTGAGCACTGCGTGCAGTCTTTGATCACCGCTCCTCCTCCCTCCCGATACGTTTCCATTCATTGGCTACCACAGCCTGATAAGCTCTTCCCCCCCCTCTCCACCTCCCTTCAACTTGCTTATAAGGGATTACATCTTGAATCATTGCTTCACTTGATGCAGCTAATTCGGCTGTGACGGTCCCACCTGATGACGGAGACTTGTGTTGCCTCCGAAACGTCGTGAATTTTATTTTGTTTTGTTTTATTTTACTTTCATTAATTTTAATGTTTTTACCTACGTGACTTTACCGAAAAAACCTGAGAATATCATGTCAAAAATGTATAAATTGATTTGCATTTTAATGAGGGAAATAAGTATTTGACCCCCACTCAATCGGAAAGATTTCTGGCTCCCAGGTGTTTTTATACAGGTAACGAGCAGAGATTAGGAGCACCTCTTAAAGGGAGTGCTCCTAATCTCAGCTTGTTACCTGTATAAAAGACACCTGTTCACAGAAGCAATCAATCAATCAGATTCCAAACTCTCTACCATGGCCAAGACCAAAGAGCTTTCCAAGGATGTCAGGGACAATATTTTGGACCTACACAAGGCTGGAATGGGCTACAAGACCATCGCCAAGCAGCTTGGTGAGAAGGTGACAACAGTTGGTGCGATTATTCGCAAATGGAAGACACACAAAAGAACTGTCAATCTCCCTCGGCCTGGGGCTCCATGCAAGATCTCACCTCGTGGAGTTGCAATGATCATGAGAACGGTGAGGAATCAGCCCAGAACTACACGGGAGGATCTTGTCAATGATCTCAAGGCAACTGGGACCATAGTCACCAAGAAAACAGTTGGTAACACACTACGCCGTGAAGGACTGAAATCCTGCAGCACCCGCAAGGTCCCCCTGCTCAAGAAAGCACATATACATGCCCGTCTGAAGTTTGCCAATGAATATCTGAATGATTCAGAGGACAACTGGGTGAAAGTGTTGTGGTCAGATGAGACCAAAATGGAGCTCTTTGGCATCAACTCAACTCGCCGTGTTTGGAGGAGGAGGAATGCTGCCTATGACCCCAAGAACACCATCCCCACCGTCAAACATGGTGGTGGAAACATTATGCTTTGGGGGTGTTTTTCTGCTAAGGGGACAGGACAACTTCACCGCATCAAAGGGACGATGGACGGGGCCATGTACCGTCAAATCTTGGGTGAGAACCTCCTTCCCTCAGCCAGGGCATTGAAAATGGGTCGTGGATGGGTATTCCAGCATGACAATGCCCCAAAACACACGGCCAAGGCAACAAAGGAGTGGCTCAAGAAGAAGCACATTAAGGTCCTGGAGTGGCCTAGCCAGTCTCCAGACCTTAATCCCATAGAAAATCTGTGGAGGGAGCTGAAGGTTCGAGTTGCCAAACGTCAGCCTCGAAACCTTAATGACTTGGAGAAGATCTGCAAAGAGGAGTGGGACAAAATCCCTCCTGAGATGTGTGCAAACCTGGTGGCCAACTACTCTGTGATTGCCAACAAGGATTTTGCCACCAAGTACTAAGTCATGTTTTGCAGAGGGGTCAAATACTAATTTCCCTCATTAAAATGCAAATCAATTTATAACATTTGTGACGTGCGTTTTTCTGGATTTTTGTTGTTGTTATTCTGTCTCTCACTGTTCAAATAAACCTACCATTCAAATTATAGACTGATAATTTCTTTGTCAGTGGGCAAACGTACAAAATCAGCAGGGGATCAAATACTTTTTTCCCTCACTGTAGCTGTGATTAAATAAAGCATCAAAGGGCAAATTTCAAACAGAAACTATAAATGGTAAATTATAGGTTGTTCATGACTATCCAGACGGCAGCGCGATAAATGTCAAGATAAAAGCCCCTGGCTAGAGCCCTCTGCTAAATCATCACTCGAACGTGAGAAATCTTCAAAAGTTCCCTCTTGGCCAAACTCGAACATCGATGGAAAAAAATCTGGAACTTACAACTTGATCAATTGCTCAAATCTGAAAATTATTCCACGTGCATTCATTTGTTGTGCCTTTTGTTGTCCAGAATGTATGTTTTAGTTGTTGTTCGTGTGACAATGTAAGTAAATAGGATTTCTATAACATATTTTGTCTTCTTGGTTCTTTCGGCAAAGTCACGTAGAAGGGAAATAATAAAATAAAATAAATAAAACATAATAAAATAGTGAGCTTTATTTTATTATTTTTCTTTTTCTTTCATTTTTTTATTATTTCCCTGTTACGTGACTTTACCGAAAGAACCAAGAAGATGAATCCCTGCAGTCACGAAAGCTTTAAATCTAAATTTTACCGCTACTTTGTCTAATCAAACCCGATGTATTTATAAACGTAATGTTTTTGATTTGCGATTAAGAACAAAATGGGTGCAAGGCTGCAGTCGAGGTTAAGAACTACTCCTCGAGACGGTGCGTGCGAGTGTCAGCCACCCCTAGTGGGTGCAGGGGTCGCGTGACCCCATCGCACAATACAATGTCGACCAAGCCACATCACACACAAAAAAAAGGCATTGATTCTTACTCGCACGTGCTGGTCGATGGGTATGTATTGATTGTGAGCTGAAATAATTTATACGTGATGGATGTTCCTCCAACTTATATGATTCTGAGTGAGATCGCGTAAATATATAAATGTGTCGTTCAAACCCACCACCACCCGACACAGCCAACTAGTAAGGGTTGTCACGTGAACAAAACGTGGCCAATTCGTCACTAGTTCAGCACTAGTGTGTAGTGTATAGTAGTGTATTGTGTATAGTAGTGTAGTATATATTGTGTAGTGTATAGTAGTGTAGTGTATAGTGTAGTATACTAGTACAGCACTAGTGTATAGTGTAGTGTATAGTAGTGTAGTGTATAGTGTAGTGTATAGTGTAGTGTATAGTGTAGTGTATAGTATAGTGTATAGTATAGTGCAGGGGTCGGCAACCAAAATAACAAGAAGAGCCATTTCTTTCCAATTCGGTACAAAATTCAGTATTTCAAGAGCCGCAATGCATCTGAGTACATACTGTACTCACGTACATATCGTCAAGAAGCAGCCCGTAAAGAGCCGCATGCGGCTCCGGAGCCGTAGGTTGCCGACCCCTGGTTTAGTGTATAGTAGTGTAGTGTATAATGTAGTATACTAGTACAGCACTAGTGTATAGTGTGGTGTATAGTAGTATATTGTGTATAGTAGTGTAGTATATAGTGCAGTGTATAGTGTAGTATACTAGTACAGCACTAGTGTATAGTGTAGTGTATAGTAGTGTATTGTGTATAGTAGTGTATAGTGTAGAGTATAGTAGTGTATAGTGTATAGTAGTGTATAGTGTAGAGTATAGTAGTGTATAGTGTAGTGTATAGTAGTGTATAGTGTAGTGTATAGTAGTGTATAGTGTAGTGTATAGTGTAGTGTATAGTGTAGTGTATAGTCATGTAGTGTATAGTGTAGTGTATAGTAGTGTATAGTAGTGTATAGTGTATAGTAGTGTATAGTGTAGTGTATAGTGTAGTGTATAGTGTAGTGTATAGTCATGTAGTGTATAGTGTAGTGTATAGTGTAGTGTATAGTAGTGTATAGTGTATAGTAGTGTATAGTGTAGTGTATAGTGTAGTGTATAGTGTAGTGTATAGTCATGTAGTGTATAGTGTAGTGTATAGTGTAGTGTATAGTGTAGTGTATAGTCATGTAGTGTATAGTGTAGTGTATAGTGTAGTGTATAGTGTAGTGTATAGTCATGTAGTGTATAGTGTAGTGTATAGTGTAGTGTATAGTGTAGTGTATAGTCATGTAGTGTATAGTGTAGTGTACTAGTACAGCACACCGGTGTGATGGAGAGCCAAGCCACAGCATTTACAATCTGAGTACGACGTTTCGCCAGGCGACGGCTGTCACCTGATGAAGCTAGTTGTAATTACGACACTTTTATATGTTTACGCGATCTAACCCAACAAAACCTATACTATGGATGATATTGGTCGCGAAAGCCTGCCGCGTATTAAACTGATATGATACTAAAAAATGTCCAGTCAGGTGGCCGAGCGGCCCAGTGAACATGCCAAATATTGGGCCAACGTCGGCACACGGTTGGAACCGTCAGCCGAACGTCGCGCCAACGTTGCACCAACGTCCGCCTCGTGGTGGCCCCACGTCCCATGATCACTCAGGGGGGTAGAGCGAGCGGCTCGCAATCAGGGAGGTTGCGGGTTTAATTCCCGGTAGTGGGTTGACTGGTGCCAATCATCCCTCCCTCCCGCGGGGGGATGATAAAATGAGCACCACCTAGGGGAGGAAGTCAACAGCGGTAGTCCTATTCAGATAGACTCGCCCCCGCCATAGGAATGTGGAATTTCCACCAATGGTTCAATGCTGTAAAAGGGTAAAAGGTGCAGCCCACACTTTGTTTGTTCCCACCACTGCTGGCAGAAGGGGCCTACACTGGATGCAGGCAAAGGTGGGATTGGCAGATCGTACAAGGATCACCACGTGTTGAAGCCAACACCGACAAGAGTGATGAGTTGGTTGTCGTGGAAGGGAGTAGAGAAAGTAGGTTGAATGTGGGTGGTTGGTTTTCACCGGGCACTCTGCTTTCCTTTTATTTGTTTTTTAAAAGAGGACCATGCCACATCGAGATGTTTGACCGAATTCCATTGGGACGTTTGACAGAATTCCGTTGGGATGTTTGATCAATTCCATTGGGATGTTTGATCAATTCCATTGGGATGATTGACCGAATTCAATTGGGATGTGTGAACAATTCCATTGGGATGTTTGATCAATTCCATTGGGATGTTTGATCAATTTCATTGGGATGATTGAACAATTCCATTGGGATGTTTGATCAATTCCATTGGGATGTGTGAACAATTCCATTGGGATGATTGAACAATTCCATTGGGATGTGTGAACAATTCCATTGGGATGTTTGAACAATTCCATTGGGATGTTTGATCAATTCCATTGGGATGTTTGACCGAATTCCATTGGGATGTTTGACCGAATTCCATTGGGACGTTTGACCGAATTCTATTGGGACGTTTGACCGAATTCCATTGGGATGTGTGATCAATTCCATTGGGATGTTTGACCGAATTCCAGTGTGATGTTTGACCAAATTCCAGTGTGATGTTTGACCAATTCCATAGAATGTTTGACCAATTCAATTGGGATGATGTTTGACTCAATTCCAATGGTACACATGACCAATTCCATCCCTGAGTTTGTGGCTGCACGTGGCCAGGAAACCGGAGAAAACCCCCAACAGCACACGTACGAGATCGGGTGCGTCTCAGGGCGAGTCAAAGATTCACCTCGTCGTGTGAAACGCAAAGTTAAAATTCGTCACGCCGCGCGATTGATTTCCCCCGTGTTGCTCACCCGGAGTTCCATGGCTGAGATGTATCCGCTGTGATCAGTGTCGTACTTCCTCCAAATCTAAAGAGACACGCCGCGGGGCACGTCGCCACAGTGTTACGCGGCATTGTCCGATAGCATTTGTTCGTACGAGAGAGACGAGAGAGACGAGGGAGAGAGAGAGAGAGAGGCACGGCAAGATGGTCGTTGTTGTTTCCAGGCACCACGGTGGCTAGGAGATGTTAACTCCCTCGCCTGGTATGCAGGAAGTCGTGGTTTCGCTCCCGGCCCTGACACCTGCTGTAGATTTGGAGGTTGCATGCCTCTCTCATTATTATCATCATCACCACGTTGTCTAGGAGATGTTAACTTTCTCGCCTGGTATACAGGAGGTCGTGGTTTGGATCCCGACCCCTGCTGCTGTAAATTTGGAGTTTGCGTGTCTCTCTCTCCCCATAGTCGTGTGGATTTTTTTCCCCTCGCAACATTAAGAATCAACATCACGCGTTCAGAGTATTTGGCTGCTATAAATTTCCGGACGATAAGCCACTCCCCGTTGAGCTTCCATTTGAGGCCAGGACACTTCTGAAAATAGAACAGCACAGCTCAGTGTGCCTTACCTGCAAAAATTTTAAATCGTTTTTGTTCAGTTTAATGACATCCACCTTCTAGTGTGCAGTGCCGAAGGACGGCATTGCGCACATGAAGGGAGTGGGCGGCCAGAACCACGCGCGGCCGCCTTTGTCTCCCGAGTGACGATATTTACACATCGCAACGGCCTCGGGGAGATGCAGGTTCGGATCAAATATTAGTCAGTTACATTGGCAGCCGTCAGCGGGACCGGATTCATAGCGCGGTGCGTTAACCACTGCGCCACCGCTCCCCCCCTCCCCTACGCGCGCACGCACACTGCGGAGATACAAAGACAAAGATCCCCCGTGTAGCCTCAACAGACTGTAGGGGCAAGTGCTGTTAGCGAGCACCTATGAAGGCCGGAACGGTACACGAGGGGATGGGTGGCCAAGCACCACGCCCGACCGCCTTTGTCTCCCCAGTGGCGATGTTTACACACCGCACCCAGACACTCATTTGAGGCTGAGTCGACCTAGGGGAGGCCCAGGACCGGTTCAAATAATCGTCACTGGGTAGCCGGGTTCACAGCGCAGCGTAGCGCTACCCGCTACACCACCACGGAGATACACAACCATCGTCACACGGACGAGCGCACAATGTAAACAAAAAACTTAGTTTTTCTTTCACATTTCAAACATACGAACGTGTCACGCATGTCCTCATCCCCCTTCATCCCTCTCGGGCGCTCCTGGGAGCCAACTAAACCCCCCCTTCCACCACCCCTCTAACATCGAGAGCCAGGCGCTGTTTAATTAGAGACTCTTCCCTGGGAGCTCGTCAAGGTCCATCCACGGCTCCCAACGCAGCCCACGCACCGTCCCTGTTCATCACAGACCACGTCCGAACCGTGGGGGATCCATTTAATAAAAATGTAACATTTGAATTATTAAAAAAAAATACATCGGCCCTACGTATACCTTTCATTGCTTATCTCGCCAGCGGCGCAGACCTCGGTTTAATTAATAGATCCACGTTTTGTTGTTGTTGTAAAATATGTCATTTAATTCGCTCACTGCGAACGACTAATCGCTCGGCAAAAAAACAAAAAATCCCAACGCGTTCGGATTTCCCTGATCCGCGCTTTGATTCGAGCCGCCGTGTGCGTTCGCTAATCGTCGCCATCACTCGCCATGATCTACCCACTGCTGGATGAAGGCCACCACCCGTCCCCCCCCCCCCAACACTTCCCAACGTTCCACCCCCACCGCACCCCTTCACAAGCCATCGCCATCTCTCAGTCTAGGAATGCAACAAAGACAAAGCTGCCCCGTGTGGCGTCAACGGACTGCTGGAGTCAAGTTGCTGTCAGTGAGCAGCGGCGTCGATGAAGGCACAATCCACCCAAGCATCGCACCGTCTCGCTCCTGCACACACACCAGCTGATCATCACCACTCCGTCTCTCTCCTGCACACACACCAGCTGATCACCACCGCACCGTCTCGCTCCTGCACAACACACCAGATGATCACCATCGCTCCGTCTCGCTCCTGCACACACACCAGATGATCACCACCGCTCCGTCTCGCTCCTGCACACACACCAGATGATCATCACCGCACCGTCTCGCTCCTGCACACACACCAGATGATCACCATCGCTCCGTCTCGCTCCTGCACACACACCAGATGATCCCCACCGCACCGTCTCGCTCCTGCACACACACCAGATGATCATCACCGCACCGTCTCGCTCCTGCACACACACCAGATGATCCCCACCGCACCGTCTCGCTCCTGCACACACACCAGATGATCACCACCGCACCGTCTCGCTCCTGCACACACACCAGATGACCATCACCGCACCGTCTCGCTCCTGCACACACACCAGATGATCATCACCGCACCGTCTCGCTCCTGCACACACACCAGATGATCATCATCATCTCGCTCATGCACACACACCAGATGATCCCCACCGCTCCATCTCCGCAGTGGACGTGTTTCTCGTAGGGCGCGTTTACCCTCTCTTGGTTGCCCCTCCGTCACTAAGTCTCGACCACCGGCCGTAGTACCGTGCCCTGCCCAAGCCCACAACTTTGTTTCGCTGAGACTGTCAACATGACGGCCTCTCAAACTGGGTGGCGAGATGTTAACTACCTCGCTCGGTATGCAGGAGGTCGTGGGTTCGACCCCGACCCAGACGCCTGCTGCTGTATATTTGGGGTTTGCGGTGTCTCTCTCTCTCCGGTTTTCCCCTCCACATTGAGGATTAACATCACGCGTTCAGAGTATTTGGCTGCTATAACTTTCCACACGATAAGCCACTTCGTTGAGCTATCATTTGTGACCAGATTGTTTCAGAAAAATAACTACATTGCTCAGTGGGGCTTTACCTGGTAAAATAAAACATTGTTTCATATTTTAGTTTATATAGAATTCCTGCGACTGGGTTCACAGCGCAGCGCAAACCGCAATGCCACCACTCCACCGCCGATGAATTCATTATTTAAAGTCATTTGGCAAAGGACAGGCTTATGATGAATTTAAATCGGCACAGTCAAGTGATTTGGCATGGAGTTGATCATTATACCACTTCATCCGCTAAGGCTCACGGCAATTTAACAAAATGTTAATCTCACGTAAAAAAAAAACTACTACCAACAACAATTTATTTGGGTTAAGTGGTCGTACGCAAACAGATCACGCAAGTAACGTGTGTGTCGTCAACCCCTCCTCCACCAGACACAGCAGGCAATGTATGAGGTTGTCACGTGAACAAAGGGGGCGTTGTACGGTACTACCTCCCCAGCTAAACTGAGTAGCTGGAGCCACGGGATGGTAAACATCGCCAAAGGGGGAGACAAAATTGGGCCGAGCGTGGTGCTGGCCACCCACCCACCCCTTCGTGTGCCGTGCCTACCCTTCATGTAGGTACGTACTTTGAACTTATTTTGCACCGTACGTAGCCAACAGCGCTAATGATCCGAGATGCGGGGGATGGACAGGAAACTAAACGCAAAAAAGCAGTTGCTAAAGAAATGAGTGTTTTCAATCTAGACGATGATTTAAAAGTGCACAGCTCCATGTGGCTTCCTAATATCTGAAGAGCGTTCCAGACGGCCGCAGAAGCGCATCTGAAAGCGCCGCGCAATGAAATGATCCCCTCTTTGTTCGATGGCTAGCTAAACGGCACTTGCCCCAACAGTCCATGAAGACTATACGGGGGATCTTTGTCTTTTGACTGAGCGCCAACGTTGAGTGAGTCACTAATTGGCAACGTTGCCTCAACGTCGGCCGAACGTTCGTAACCCAACGTTGCCCTGGAGATCCGTGCTCACTGGGTATTGGCCTGCGCCCATCCGAGATGCGCTGGAGCCCGGGCCTGTCTACGGCACAGAACGCTCAGCGAATGGTCGAATGTTCAATCCAATGCCGTAATTAAAATGTTCCCACCCCCCCCAATATATTGCTATAAAATACATTTCTGTGTATATGATTGTGGTTATGGTTGTACTTGATGAATCCCTAATCTCTGCCATTGCATACAATGAAACAAGAAAAGGTAAATCAAAGAAAAACAGAGCAAATGTAATACAATACACTATTAGACATTATTGTTAAACATAAATAAAAGTCCATCCTGTGTGTTAGTGATTTTTCTTCATATTTTAGGCAGGAAATGGCAGGAAATTCGTTTTAAAATTTAGAAAAAAAAATTCTGGGGGGGGGGACCCCCGGACCCCCTGAAAGATTTGGTCCCCCCCAATGTTGACTCCATGGCTACGGCCTTGGTTCAATCCACTGCTGGATGGATGGACGGGGGGGGTCGGTGGGTGGCGAGCGGTGTGAGGCCGTCATTTGAACGCGCCGGTGACATCGGAGGGCTTTCGTCTCGCTTACCCTCATGAACTCCACGCTGCTGCCCAGTGGATTCTCACGACGGAAGAGCAACAGGAAGTTCTCCTCCTCCGGAAGGATCATGTTCGCTACCTGCAATGGGAGCAACATCAGAAATCAGAGAGTTGAGTTTAGACTGCGGGAGAAATCCGATGAGCCGTAAAGCGCTTGATACTTCTTCTTGGTTCTTTCGGTAAAGTCACGTAGAATGTAAATAATAAAATAATAAAAATAAAACATCATTAAATAATTCTCACGACGTTTCGGCCACAACGCAAGCAGTCATTCTACGTGACTTTACCGAAAGAACCAAGAAGATGAATCCCTGCAGTCACGAAAGCTTTAAATCGCTTGATACTTTTTTTTAAACAGATGTGCAGTAGGAGGCACGGCGTCAACACTTTACAATAAACAAATACGAAAACACGATAGGGAGTGCAGAGGATAAGAAAGGTCAACAAATATTTCTGTTTACAGTTTTGTTTACTTTTATATTTACGCGATCTTACCCCAAAAACAAAACCTCTTATGGATGGTGTTGGTCGGGAAAACCGACGTGTCGAGGGGAAAGGTAAACACATCACTTTTAAAAACATGCAAATGAAACTAAACTATATTTTATATATTATACTCAGGTTTTTTCGGTAAAGTCACGTAGGTAAACAAATAATAAAATTACAATTAATAGAAATAATAATAAAAATAATAAAATAAAAAATTACGACGTTTCGGAGGCAACACAAGTCTCCGTCATCAGGTGGGACCGTCACAGCTAAAATTACTGCATCAAGTGAGGAAAATTCCAAAAGACCAGCCCTTAAATACAATAATTTTAGCTGTGATGGTCCCACCTGATGACGGAGACTTGTGTTGCCTCCGAAACGTCGTGATTTTTTATCTTATTTTTATTATTACTATTATTAATTTTAATTTTATTAATTTTTTACCTACGTGACTTTACCGAAAAAACCTAAGAGTATGAATCATTGCAGTCACGAAAGCTTCAAATCTAGAATTTATATATTCTTGGCTCTTTCGATAAAGTCACGTAGATAGCAAATTTAAATAAAATAATATTGTTAATTATATTTTTTATTTAAAAAAATATTCTATCTAAGTGACTTTACCGAAAGAACGAAGAATATGAATTCCTGCAGTCCCGAAAGTTTTAAGTCAATATTTTTTTTATCTTACAAGTTTAAGAAATCCCTCCGCTGAGCTCTTAACTCTCATGTGTCTAATGATAGCTCGAAGAAGTGTCTCATCGTGTGGACATTTACAGGAGCCAAACAATTGAATGAATCTCAAGGCGCGAACCGATGGCGATAGAATAACGGTTCACTGCTCGGGAGGTAAATAATTAAATTTCGAATTAAAGCTTTCGTGACTGCAGGGATTCATCTTCTTGGTTCTTTCGGTAAAGTCACGTAGAAGGGAAATAATAAAATAATAAAAATAAAACATAATCAAATAAAAGCTTTCGTGACTGCAGGGATTCATCTTCTTGGTTCTTTCGGTAAAGTCACGTAGAAGGGAGATAATAAAATAATAAAAATAAAAGATAATCAAATAAAAGCTTTCGTGACTGCAGGGATTCATCTTCTTGGTTCTTTCGGTAAAGTCACGTAGAAGGGAGATAATAAAATAATAAAAATGAAACATAATAAAATTTCGATTTAAAGTTTTCGTGACTGCAGGGATTCATCTTCTTGGTTCTTTTGGTAAAGTCACGTAGAAGGGAGATAATAAAATAATAACAATAAAACATAACAAAATAATTAAATTTCGAATTAAAGCTTTCGTGACTGCAGGGATTCATCTTCTTGGTTCTTTCGGTAAAGTCACGTAGAAGGGAGATAATAAAATAATAAAAATAAAACATAATAAAATAATTAAATTTCGAATTAAAGCTTTCGTGACTGCAGGGATTCATCTTCTTGGTTCTTTCGGTAAAGTCACGTAGAAGGGAAGTAATAAAATAATAAAAATGAAACATTATATTATATTATTTTATTATGTTTAATTTTTATTATTTTATTACTTCCCTTCTACGTGACTTTACCGAAAGAACCAAGAAGATGAATCATTTTACTTTCATGTTCGGTGAGAGGGATTAACTTGCAAAGGTGAAATTCATATTATTATTCTGAACCCTTGTTGCCTACGTGACAACTTCATTTGTTGTTTCGGCTCTGTCGGGCGCTTGTGGATGTGCTAGTAACGAATTGGGACGTCCTGTTTACGTGACACACAACTTTAATAAATGGCCGTGTCGGGTGGTGGCGGGTTTGACGACACATTATTATATACGCGATCTAACCCCCCCCAAAAAAAATACATTATGGAAAAGTGGCATTCTCGATGACTATTATACCGTGAAATTTCGATTTAAAGCTTTCGTGACTGCATGGATTCATCTTCTTGGTTCTTTCGGTAAAGTCACGTAGAAGGGAAATAATAAAATAATAAAAATAAAACATTATAAAATAATTCTCACGACGTTTCGGCCACAACGCAAGCAGCCGTCCTCAGGTGAAGAACAGCGTCATTCAGACCCTGTCTTGTCGACAGACCTGTTCTTCACCTGAGGACGGCTGCTTGCATTGTGGCCGAAACGTCGTGAGAATTATTTTATTATGTTTTATTTTTATTATTTTATTATTTCCCTTCTACGTGACTTTACCGAAATAACCAAGAAGATATCATACCGTGCTTACACGACTCGTATAAACCCAGGAAAACCAATCGCGCCTCATAATATCGCTTGTAAATTATACGAATCTCTTAACGGCGGTCGCGTTAAAGTCAACAAATCGTCGTGGCCAGAGGCCCTCCTCCTCCTGCTGTGCCTAATTAGCCACCGCTCAAAACTCCCCACGCGTAGCCAACGAGGGGAGAGAGACACGAGAACGACGACGATTAATATTAATAATTAATAATAATATAATAATAGTTTACAATACTCATCAATCACACTTCACTTGCTGGGAGCGGGGCTCAACCGGCGCGTGGCGACCTCTGCTAAACCCGAATCTCCATAATTGTACAACATCCACCCCTCCCTCACTCACTCCCCACCGGTGTATAAACCACCACCACCATCACCCCCAACTCATACACAGTTGCATACATTTAGTTGCTGCCTCGCACCGTCATCAACCACAAGAAGAGACAACAACAACGACAACAACAACAACAACCCCCCACCACGATCTCCGGTACAATAATAAAAGCGTTGTCACAGGTACCGTGATCCTCCAGATTACAGTCACATGCCGATGTACGTCTTCCTCCCACTCCTACGTCGTTTTGCAATCACGCCGTCACTTTATCATCAAATCGCTTTGATTTAACGTCGTTTTGCAATCACGTCGTCACTTGAACGTCAACCAACGCCACCGCCCTATTTTGCCCGTAGCCTCTCAGCCGACCCCGTAACAAATAAAAAAATTAACCCGTAAAAACAAAGTTTTCACTATAAATCCTTTATATGCGTGGCATCGGGGCGGCTAGAGTCCTCTCGTCCTCATGGCTTGAGATGGCTGCCACCTATGGGTCAGATGATTGTGTGCCAGCATTAACCAATTGGTAAGTAAATATTTAACTTTTTTTCCCTAAACAGTGTAAAATTTTGGGAAAAATTTTCACGAAAATTCATTGTCACGCACAACGAGTGTGTGTGCAAAATGTCAGCTCGATTGGATCACGGGAAGTGGGTTTAAAAACGACCGAAAGATTTGCACGGTCCTAAGCAAGCAAGCGAACTTAATATAAAGGATTTAACAGCATAAACTTTGATTTTAACGTCGTTTCGATATTCGCGGTCGCACATTTCTGTGAAAGCGTCGACCTGCACCACCCCCGCTCGGCCGAGCGTAAACCGGAGTCAATGCTGATAATTGTTTTTTTTCTACCCTTCTATCTGGCAACAAAACTGACACTTTTTTTACAAGGAGTCATGTTTGCATAGACCACAATACCTGCAGCCATAATGCAAACAAAAAACATAACTCTGATAATGTATGCACTGTCCTTGAAGTTGATTGGTCCACACCCGAGGCAGCTTTCCTTAGAGCCTAGTCTCACATGGGTTGGACCAGATGACGCCAAAGCACTTGCCTCAAAAGTCTGTTATGGGGTCGTCCATAAATGACGTCACGCGATTTTGGACGATTTTTGACCCCCCCGCCCCCCTTCGTCACACGGCGTCACAAAAAGTCAGACCCCCCTCAAATATGACGTCACAAAGCTCTGCCCCCCCCCCAACAATAAAACATGCTTCAAACCGCTTTAAGCTATTGTCATTGTAGTGCGTATTTAATGTGGCGCTGCACTCTGATGTTGTAGGAGAAAACATTTATTAAAAGGTCTATTTAATTAAGTAAAACGTGTTGTCTACATTTATTTAAAGTTACGCATTTTGATGTGACGTCACATTTCTCAACCCCCCCCCCCCCCCAGGTGCGTGACGTCATTTATGGACGGCATCTAAGGCTATACGGGGGAGGGGGGGGGGGCAACTTTATCTTTTGTGAAGACCAGATTTGTAATAATGAACGGCATCATTGTTGTACAAAGAACATCTTGCAACCGGCTGGAGTACAATGGCAGCCATGACCTCACGACCACGCGAACACCTCCAATCACCACCTCGCTATCATTATTATCATTGTCCCCCTTGAGTGGAGAGAGATGAACCCTCTTCACTTTAGAGACAATTACAATTCATCAAAGTGAAAATTCGCTTTTTATTTCACGCGAACTTTGACCCCCCCCCCCCCCCCCCGATGTAAAACATTTTTTTATCTGCTTCGTTTTTTTTCGAGCTCGTGCTGCTGCCACATTTCTCCGCCGCGTGCCGCGGTGTGACGACGCGTGTGACGTCGCTTGTGACGACGCGTGTGACGTCGCTTGTGACGTCACGTCTGACGTAGCGTTCGCTCTCGAAGAGAGAGAGGGGGGGGGGTGGACGACTCGGGGGCGTCGCAAGGAGAAGCCGCGGACGGGCGGGGAAGGCAGTTTCCCGAGCTCTGCGATCCTCTATTAATGTGCCAACTCGTTACCCACGTGTGCCAACTCGTTACCCACGTGTGCCAACTCGTTACCCACGTGTGCCAACTCGTTACCCACGCGTGCCAGTTGGCACACGGAGGTTCGCCCGCAGCTTTGCCGTGCCGCCGCCTTCTCCCGGCGAGCCGGGGAACGTGGCACCTCCGTCGACTCGCACGTTGTGAACGGAGATTCGCGATATTCGTGCGCGGTGATCTACCAACCCCTCGCTGCTGCTGCTGCCGCTGCTGCTTCCGCAGCGCTGGATAGGCAGGCAGGCCACGCGCGTGGCGTGGCGTGGCCAGCGGAAGACGAGGGACGAGTTTTGCCGGGGCGGGCGATCACGGACGGAAGAAGCCACGAGTAACAGCTGATTATACAGGGCGCTTCAAAAACATGTTAACACGCACATGGGACTCTCGTTTTTAATGGAAAAAATAACGGATAATGCACTGTAACATGATAACAAATGAATATTGATGGCTTCAAAAAGTCAACAGTCTCCACTTTGTTCGCCATCGTTGTCACCACGTGTCTGGAATCGTCTCGAGGTCGTCTACAGAGTCCGGAGGCCCATTTCTCGTGGTATTATTGCAAATCTTCAGAAGTGTTAACAATTTTTTGAAGCACCCCTGTAGAATTCAGTTCCTGCAGAAGCTCCCAGCGCGCGGGGGTTGAAACGTCGGACATCGACACACATCGCAGAGTTTGCGATCGTCTAGTAGTCCGCTACGTGATCGTTTCGCTCCGGAGGACGGCAGAAAAAAACATACGCGGGGGATGCGATTTGCATTCCGATTTAAATAACCAAATTATTACCAACAGCTGTGAGCAAGCTTTTTAAGAGGCCACGTGATTGATGTTCCAAATGTAGCCTCTCAATGCTTGGCTGCATGCGTTCTAATTACAGTGAGGCTCGCACAGACCCGTTCATTCCTCACCAAAGACAAAGATCCCCCATATAACCTTTGGGGCGCTACGGCGGAGAGATGTTAACTCCCTCGCCTGGTATGCAGGAGGTCGTAGGTTCGATCCCGACCCTGACGCCTGTTGCTGTGTATTTGGAGTTTGCGTGTCTCTCTCATCATCACGGTGGCTAGGAGATGTTAACTACCTCGCCTGGTATGCAGAAGGTCGTGGGTTCGATCCCGACCCTGACGCCTGCTGCATATTTGGAGTTTGCGTGTCTCTCTCCCTGTGGGAGAGTTTTTTTTTTCTTCTCCGAGTCCTCTGGTTTTTTAGAAACACACGTTTAGAGTATTTGGCTGCTATACATTTCCATATGATGATAAGCCCACTTCGTTGAGCTATCATTTGTGGCCAAATCGCTTCAGAAGAAGAGCTACGTAGCTCAGTGGGCCTTAGCTGGTCAAATAAAACAAATAGTTTAGTAACAGACTGTTGGGGCAAGTGCCATTCACGATCAACTATTAAGGCCCATGGCACACAAGGGGGTGGGTGGCCAACACCACGCCTAGCCGCCTTTGTCTCCCCAATGCTGATGTTTACACACCGCACCGGGTAGTCATTTGAGGCCGAGTCGACCTAGGGGAGGCTCAGGGCCAGTTCAGATCATCATCACTTGTGTTGATCGTCAGCGGGAATCGAACTCGGATCACCGGATTCGTAGCGCAGCGTGCTAAACCGCTGCGCCACCGCTCCCCACATTCAACACACACACGAGCACACACACACACACACGCGAGCACACACACACACGAGCACACACACACACACACACGAGCACACACACACACACGCGCGCCCTCCTACCTAAGACACCGTGCGTGGGAGGGATATCACAAAAAGTAATACCTCCTACATTATTAAATCAATAACATTTTATTTATTTGGCAGAACCCGTGGTGGTGGCGCTACAGGCAGCGCCCGGCGCATCTCGCGGCGAACCCGGCGACCCGCGCTCAAATCTATTCCCGGCCTCGGCTGACATCGGACGCGACCAGCGTGGTGAAGTATGGTCAAACAACACCCTTGGCGACCCGCACTGGACCGGCGCTGCTTGGTCAAGCAAGCAACCTCGTCCAGCAGCAGATCTAAAGACGGGGCCGTGAACTCTTCCCCCGCCGCCCGTGCAAACGGCAAAGCGCGTGGATCTCCCCAACACTCGCACACGCCTGCGTCTCCTCGGCGCCCGGCTGCGTTTCTGAAAGTAAGCGGCCGTGCCAGGGGAGAGCAGCGGTTCTAAGTGGGCCACGCGACGCCGACAATCCCAACTCGCGAAAAAAATGTCTGGGCCCACGATCGCCCTTGGTGGCGAGAAGCGTGGACGCCGTTGGGAAGGTCGTTTCAAATGGTCCCACCGCGGTGGTCGTCATCGTCGGATGAAAGAGCCTCTCCCAGGTCGCGGTCCGATCTCTCTCCGTCTCGCAATCCCGCGGCGCGAGAATTCACCCAGACGCCTGCACGCGATGATATAGGGGAGGTGTTTTTCGGGGTTAAATCGCGTAAATATAAATGCGTCGTTAGACCCGCCGATGTTGTGGATTTTGCTCCAACGCGCCAGTGTGCTGTACTCGTAACGAATTGGCACTTTCTGTCCACGCGACAAACCTTGCTAAGTGTCGGGTGGTGGCGGGTTTAACGACACATTTATATTTACGCGATCTAATCTAAAAAAAAACAACCTATATTATGGATGATATTGGTCGCGAAAGCCTACTGTGTATTAAACTGACCTACACACGAGCTGATTAATTCATTCCATCTCCCTGCTTTGCGACGTCCTCTTGACATGACCACGAATTAATATCTAAAGTGTCTGCATCATTTAATAGCAATGTTACGAATTAAAATACAAATTAATAACTCCCATTTCAGATCGCGCCGTTCGGTCAAAAGATCGCCTCGCCCCTGTACACGTGCATATTTCAGCACTGTCAATGAACAAAAATGTGAAATGTATTAAATGCTACACCAGACGAAAAAAAATAAATTGATCAATTATATTATATAAAAAAAACCCCAGTAGATTATTTTAGGGCATTCCTTATGCTCACTCGTGTCAGGGATTAATGCCAGACAAGTCTGTGCATGTCAGCGATGTTATATGATGTCCTCACCCTGCACACCACATCCAGTATACATCTCGTGATGACTGTGGCTTCTACTTAGTCACGTGCCACCTACTGCAGTCTACCAGCGACTTGACAAATATTCAGGAATAAATTAATCCCCAAACGCTGTACGTAATTATAGGTGGTACTATAACAGTAATCATCTGTCTGTTGTCTGGCTGTGTTTCTGTGCGTGCATGTGCAGATGCATGCGTGTGTGTATATGCATTATGTATGAGTGTAGTGGTTAGCGCGCTGCACTACTAAACCGGCGGCCCGAGTTCGATTCCCACTCATGGACAACATCGGTGACGATTTTCTCAACCGATCCTGTGTCTCCCCTAGGTCGACTCAGTCTTAAATGAGTACCTGCTGCGTTGTGTAAACATCATCACTTGGGTGGTGTTGTCCACCCATCCCCTTCGTGTGCCGTACCGCCCTTCATAGGCGTTCGCCGACAGCACTTGCCCTAATAGTCTGTTAAAGGCTATACGGTGAACCTTTGTCTTTGCCGTGCATCTGTGCACGCGCGCGTGTGTGTGCGTGTGTGCGTGTGTGCATGCGCGTTTGTGTGTGACAGTCGTGGGGAGCAGAGGTGGTGAATCTGCCAGTCATTTCTATCAATTACCTGGGCCTGCCCCACGACCTCGCGCCAGGGAGCCCTCTTCCGACGGGGAGGTCACGGCCCAGTGGTGCCGCGCTCGCCACTCGTTGCCGAGGTTGACGATGCCGAATCCGTCGACCCTCCCCCTCCTCCCCCCGCCGCCGCCGGTTATTACCGCGGCGCTATGCAATCGCACGAAAACGTTTCTACTACGCGCCGTCTTGGTTCCCGGCGGACGCTAAAGAACGCCGCGACGTCTTTCGGTCGAGAGCGCCGGGACCACCGTGTGCCAATAAATAATTAGATGCATAAATACACCGCAAATGTACTCAACTGGGATCACACACGGGCATCATCGCCCCCGACTGGCAGACCGATGCATAGGGACAGCTGCCACGGGGGTGCCCTTAGGCTAGGTCACAGAGCACCGATCATCCTCCCCGACTGGCAGACCGAAGCCCCAGGTGGTCACTTTTGCAAATAAGGCCCCGTCCTGGTTTCTTGAGTTCTCACCTGGTTAAACAAAACCGTGAAGAAACAAGAAACTGCACCTGGGCCTGGCACACGCACTGTGGTGACGCCACCGCCACTTAGACGCGAATGGTCCCATGTTGTGTTGTCTGTGCGGGATTTGACTTTAGTGTGCTCACCTGCCTGTGTTTGTTGGGGAGCAGTGGCGCAGTGGTTAGCACACTGTGCCACAAGTCCAGCCAACCAGGTTTGATTCCTGGCCACGGCTAACAGCAGTGGCGAGCGATGCCTGAACCAGAACTGGGCCTCCCCCTCTTACCAATTCGTATCGAGCGTGCGTACAATTTGGTTCATTCAAAAACACTGCAATGAAAAAAAATCAGTTTTGATTTGAATCTCCACAGCGCGTGGTGACGTACGCTCACACAGCACCCCCATGACCGATGTGGTTCGAGAAGGGTTCGTGGAGCACCACACAGATGGGTTGTGAAACTCCCTTCCCGTGGACGTCGTGAAGGAGCCGTACCCTGGCTCGCAAGGAGACGGCGGATCGGGCGAGCGGACCAATTCGCCAACTGTTTCCATCCGTACGTGGGGGATAGAGCGTTGCCCCCTCTCGCAAGGCTGATGGGTTTTCTCCGGGTGCCCCGGTTTCCTCCCCACTTGTATTATCAGCAAGACTCCTAATTAATCGGCGAGCGGACCAATTCGCCAACTGTTTCCATCCGTACGTGGGGGATAGAGCGTTGCCCCCTCTCGCAAGGCCGATGGGTTTTCTCCGGGTGCCCCGGTTTCCTCCCCACTTGTATTAGCGGCAAGACTCCTCATTATTCGGCTGAAAATATCATACGAATAGAAACCCAACGAAGCGGCAGCAAGACCCTGATGAAAGAAAGTTCCAGGGCTCAGTGTGGCTCCCCTGGATAAAGAAGTGAATTATTATGAGAATGTATTGCCATTCACCAGTGGATTCATAATAATACTTTCATTTGATGAAGCGTAATTCATGCCAACAGCATCCCACAACGCTGTACATTAATTGTATATTCACCAAATCCCATATTACAGCCACTGCCGAGCGAATTAAACCCCTACTGCTACTACCACTGAAATCAAAAGTGAATAAACGACTTAAGAAATGGCACCACAATAAAGTGAACAAACAACGACAGAAAGTTTCCACAACAAAGGAATCGTTCCATTAGGATTGACAAAGGGCTGTCAAAATAAAACGTCCGATTTAAAAATACGCAAAACGCGTTTTGTGTATAGTACGGGAACTGAACTCATTTCCAGACGACTGCATTGGATAACCTCCGATTAGCAAGGTTGGCTACGTACGGTGCGAAAGAAGTTCAACATACATACGAGTCATTGCTCTGCCGTGGCCTTTATGAACCCCTATTCCTAGAGAGAGTGCATCTGTTTTGTTAAACTAAGCACCGTAGCTTTGATCCAGAATCATCGCGAGTCTGGTTCAGTGTCTCACACTCTCACACGTGGCCATTCTGAACCTCATTGAGAGAGAGAGAGAGAAAGAGAGACACCCACACCCGGGGCTCGAACCCAGAAACTCGGTGGTGCTGGCTCCGTGTCTCTGACACGGCCATTATGTTTCAGATGTGGCCATTGTAAACCTCATTAAAAAAGTGAGAGAGACACCCAGACCCTGGTTAGCAGTTTCCTGTCCGACAACAATCTATTACATCTCAAACAATCTAGATTCCGAAAAAAAACAGCACCGCATCTGCTGCATTATACTCTCTGAAGAAGCTTGACTCAATTTATCACTCGGCCTTAAGATTTGCATTGAACTGCCCATATATGATCTTCTTAGGTTTTTTCGGTAAAGTCACGTAGAAAGTAAAATAAAATAAAAAAACAAAAATCACGACGTATTTTACTTTCTACGTGACTTTACCGAAAAAACCTAAGAAGATGATTCCTTGCAGTCACGAAAGCTTCAAATCTAGAATTAATGCCCATATATGACTCACCACTGTGATCTATACATTGGGTCAAACTTAACATCTCTTAATGTTCGACGGTTTGTGCACCAGATCTTATTTATTCACAATGTACTTACTAAAAAATCCGCAGACTACCTGCTGCATCTCCTCTCTGTTTCGAAGAACAAATGTGACCCAAGGTCTTCGCTCATTTACCAGCTTTACATTCCTTATTGCCGTACAAATACTGGAGGAAGGGCCTTTGCTATTGAGGCCCCCCAAGGTCTGGAATGCAATTGCCAATAAACTGCAACTTGAATCACTACCTATGAGATCTTCACTCAAAACTGCTCTAGAGGAGTTGTACACCCCTAGCTGCTACTGCTATTCAGTGGCCTGAAATCAAATGTTTTTGTTCCGGATGACCGCTGCAACATATGATTTTTTGTTTTGATTTAGTGTGCTGATCTTTAAAGGTGCGTTGAAAAATGTTGATACTCCTACTGATGCTCCTGCTGCTGTTGTGGAGTGACTCATGCAGCCAGCTATGGCTACAGGGTTTGGTAGTACATGTTGTTATGTCGTTTATTGTGAAATTTCGGTCACAGTTCCTATGACCACTGTTACATTTCTCATGGCTTTATTTTGGTGATTTCGAAAGGTTTTTTGGTTTGGCCATGTTTGTTTGTTGTAGTACGGAGTTAGAATGATGGCTTTAATCTAAGTTGTCTTGTGGTTGTTGTTGTTGTTGCTGTTGTTTGACTTGCATCCCACTGGGATTTTTGCACAGCGTTGGTGTACGGTGCTTTTTTCTGGAAGACTTTGCTGTTTTTCCTGGATTTTTCTGTTTGCGCAAAGTCACTTTAAAATGTTTTCTTGTTCATGTTTTAGTTTTTTGTTTGTTGCGGTTGCACCCGATTCAAGAGCCGAATGGCTCACAGGGCTATACTGTACCAAATAAATGAAACTGAAAACTGAAACTGGGTTGGGACCCAGGGTCTCAATACTTCTGTCTAAGCGTCTCTGACACGGCCATTATGCGCCTCATTAAGAGAGTCAAAGACACACTCAGACCCTAGGTTCGAGCCCAAGGTCTCAATGGTTCTGACTCAGCGTCTCTGACACGGCCATTCCGAGCCTCATTACGCAAGACACAGAGACACAAACTGACTTGGGGCTTGAACCCAAGTCAGTATCTCTGTGACACGGCAAACACACAGAGACTCGCCTAGACAAACTACGGGGGGGAGGGGGTGGTGGTGGTGGTGGTTGTTGAGGAGTACGACCGCTCTCGTTGAACAACATTTGTTTTAAACAAAGAATGGAAATTCCGAAAGCACGAGCTCACCTCTTGCAGCTGCAGCTTGCCATCGGACGTGACGTCGTAGATCTCCATGAACCTGCTCTTGACATCGTACAGCTCCTTGTCGCCAAGGTCGCTCTGCGGAGGGGACGCGCCAAGCGGTTCACGCGAATCGCAGCGTTCATTTTGCACAACGACTCTGACCGCCTGCCGTGTATTTGGAGTTATTGTCTTTGAGTTGTGCGGCTTTTTGCGTCATCTGGTCCAACACCATGTGAGACTAGGCTCTAAGAAAAGCTGTCTCGGTGTGGACCAATCAATTTCAAGGACAGTGCATACATTATCAGAGTTGTGTTTTTTGTTTGCATTCCGACCGCAGGTATTGTGGTCAATGCAAACATGACTCCTTGTAAAAAAAGGTGTCAGTTTTGTTGCCAGATAAAAGGGTAAAAAAACAATTATCATATTTAGCTACTGGCAAAGGAGGTTCCAATGGAGTTTAGTTTGAGTTTAAACGTGGAACTCGGTTGCAAAGCACAACAAGACGTTGTGGAATCATCATCATCATCTCCATCATCATCAAAGTACTAATTTATTTAAAAGGTGTTCGAATAAGAGTCACCAAGCGGTGGTTTCTCAACAGCTAAAATTCATTTTTCACAAATAAGCGGCGCTACTCAGACGTCGTGGAGAAAAATGCATCCCATTAGCGGCATTCATCAACGTTTAGCGGAGCACTGCACTTAAACTAAACAACTTTTTTTATTTTACCATGTAACGCCCTAATGAGGTCTGTAGCTCTTTTTTCAGAAGCGACTTTGCCACAAATGATGGCTCAACGAAGTGGGCCCATCATCATCATAATCACGTGGGAATTTATAGCAGCAGCGAATTACTCTAAACGCGTGGTGATGCTGATTCTAAACGTGGAGGGGAAAAACCGGAGGACCCAGTGTAAAAATCTACGCGACCACGGAGAGAGAGACGCGCAAACTCCAAATATACAGCAGCAGGCGTCAGGGTTGGGATCATCATCATCATAAAAGTATTTACTTGAAAGGTGTTCGAACAAGAGTCACTGTGCAGTGGTTTTCCCAACAGCTTACCTGTCAACCCATACGGTTCACCGCGTATTTTTCTACGGGGAAATTGAGTCTGCAGGTCCACACGGCGTACAGCCGTTTCAATACGTGCAAAACAAATTGTTTTGTCCATTTCCATGTGTTTCTCCCTTGTGATGGGACTTTGTAGGATGAACGTTGAGATTTATACGAAGCACGGGGCGACCAAGGTCTGAATGTGGTCTGCATTAAGGCAGGCAGCTGATAAGGGCTTAAGAGGTATGCAACAGCTACATTTCACAGATAAGAGGAGTGGAGACAAATACATCCCATTAGCCGCGTTTCGTCACCGCTTAGCGAAGCGCCACACTGGAACTGGCCACGATTGTCAGCTCAACGAAGCGGCTCACCGTGCGGAGATTTAAAGCAGCTAAATTCTCGTTTGGCGCCGGTTAGATTCAATCTCCCGGCGCGGCAGCAAACACAATGGTGGTGGTGGGGGGGGGAGTGCTAAGTTTATTAAATCTCCCTCCCCTTGCCCTCTGTCCACCCAGCAGCGAAATCGGCCACAGCCGCAGTCAGCCGATGACCGGGAGCCAGTGTGGCTGGCTCCCACCACCCTTCCAAGACACGTGACCGGCGTGGAAAGCGAAGGCCGACATCAAAGGGACCCCTCACAGCCGAGCTCCCACGAGCGGAATGGCAGCGCACCTTCCGTCGGCAGTGACGCGAGCGAGGCTGTTGCAGGGCTGCTCCTTCACCTCGCACCTTACCCGCCGCCACCTCCATTGCCCTAGCCCAACCCGCTCGTACAGTTATTCCAATTTGGCCCTCGGCGTCGCCGTTGTCACGGGGTGACCGATGCGTCCGTTTGGGCTCTCCCACCGAGCGGGGAGGCATCTCCTCCTCGTTAGAGGGCGGCCTCCCTCGGCGGTGGCCGTGGGAGGAGGAGGAGGGGGGGGGGCAGGGGGGGGTCGATGTCTTTGAACTCCTCCATTTAATTGCCCTCTCCACCACGCCTCAAGGTTTCGACAGCTTCCCACGCGCACCCCCCTCGCCCTACAGAGACGTCATCCTCACGGCGAGCCGACCGGGTTTACTTTTTGTATGTTATAAGCACGTGTCTAACAAAGCTGTTCTCCTGTAACGCGATGATAAATGTATTGTAGGGGAAAGGTTTTTTTTATTTATATATTACGCGGATGCGAATTGGGTATAACGCGATCAAGCGAACGGAACCACGTCGCAGTGCGAGTTTGGAATAAGCGGGTAGCATCGTCGCACAAGGCAGTGGGATACTGCTGGATGCTTCCTGATAATCAAAATTATTATATATAACGCGGATGCGAATTGGGTATAACGCGATCAAGCGAACGGAACCACGTTGCAGTGCGAGTTTGGAATAAGCGGGTAGCATCGTCGCACAAGGCAGTGGGATACTGCTGGATGCTTCTTGATGCTAGCCACGCGCAACCTCCGCCTTTGTTCGGCCTGCGTGCAATTCTCACGTGTTATCGCGGACTGTGATCTACCCCCTAAATTATACACGATCCATTATAACGCGATTGTTACATCACGCGCCGTTTCTTCAGGCGCGCACGCAACAACGACTACCGCGTCACAGGAGAACAGGAGAGTGTGCGTCCAAACCTTATTTCGCATCGTACGCAGCCGACCGTGCTGACTGACCGGAGGGTTTAAAATCCCAGACAAAATCGAAGTGATTTCCTGCCAAACATCTCGCTGGATTCGAGATGTTTGGGGGCGAGCGGTGTCCAGAGCGGGTAGTTTGCGGGGCTGCTCCTTTATCTGCGCGCTCTGCCGTCGAGACGGCCTTCAATGTGTCGCCGCTGCAAACCTCCCTGGCGAATATCTCCCCTTGAGTGGCGCTTCGCTTTAATCAAAATCATATCGCACCGTGAATAACGCTGCGATCCTTTATTTAATCAGGCGTGGCGCAGTGCGTCAAGACGAGGGGGGTGGGGGGGGGTGTCTGGCCTGATTCGTTATTGAGTTTTAATTTTTTTTTTAAGAATAAGATTTGTTTCGTGTCGGAGGAAACCAGATTTCCCGAAGAAATCCAGCTCAAATATTAAAAATCATCATCATATTCAACGAGTTCGTGACTTGGCAATGGTGCACGAGTAGCATTAACTAACAAAAACAAACAAAAAAACGCGTTAGTCAACGGAACTGTGGGCTTAAAATCTATACAGCTATTGATTTGTATATACACACAGTATATTTTCTCATTGTATAGAATTCAAAACAGATATATATCTGTTTAAGAATCGATGTTACGATGGCGCTTTGAGTGGCAGATTTGCGCCGGGAAGGCTCCACAAGCGTGTGAGCTGAATCACAATGTGCGTGAACTGCCGTAATGATACATAATTACACATACATAGGAATAGGCCGATGTTTCAGGCAATGGGCCTTCTTCGTGAGCCACGTATAGAAAGGCCAGCACGGTATGGAGACCGAGGGGGAGAGAGAGATAAGAGTTCGACGCTTCCACTTGTTTAATTCCAGATTTGAAGTTTTCGTGACTGCAAGAATCCATATTCGGTAAAGTCACGTAGGAAAAAAATAGTTGTTTTAATTTAGTAATTTAATTTAAATTTAGTTAGTTTAATACGTAGGCTTTCGCGACCAATATTATTCATAATCAACGTTTTTTGGGTTTAGATGGCGTTATTTATAAATGTGTCGTAAACCTCCACCACCCGACACGGCCAATCAGTAAAAAAGTGTCACGTTGACAATTTAGTTGTTTTTATTTTTATTTCATTTTTTTTTTCCTACGTGACTTTACCGAATAATATCAAAGAGCATTCCACTTGTTTATTTAGACCGTGGGCCTGGTTGAGAGCGGCGCGTTTGAATGACGAGCGGTGTTTGAAGAACCACGTGAACAGCTGCACCGATACAGCAGGAGCTGCTAAGTAGCAGGCAAGCCACGCAAACCCTTCAATAATTAATCACGAAGCGTGACAAATTCTCGCCGGGGCCCCCACGGTGTAAACAAGTGGGGCCACGGTGTGAACAAATGCCATTCTCGGCCTCACCCGAAACGTCGCCGATTTAAATGTTTGCTATCACGCCAAGTCCACACAGTATTATTTATTGACAAAATGTCGAGTTTTTCTTTCTTTCTAAATTTTGGAGCTTTCGTGACTGCAGGAATTATTCTTTGGTTCTTTCGGTTAAGTCACGTCTAAAGATAAAATAATAAATTAAATAATAGCATATTACGACGTTTCGATTGCAACACAAGCAATCATCAGGCATAAAAGAAATAGCAACAAAAATCTAACTAGAAAACTATAGACAGACATACAAGCAGACAGACATCACAAGGACACACAGAGAGAGAACACATCGGCACAAAGAGAGAGGTCGTTTTTGTGACGGTCCCTTAAATATAGAGAGGGGGGCGGAGAAAGGTTAGACGATCTAACCCAAACAACCTTAGACGATCTAACCCAAAACCTTTATTATGAATAATATTACTCTTTGCTTCTTTCGGTAAAAGTCACGTAGGTAGAAAATAATAAAACAAAATCAGTCACGACGTTTCGATCGCAACACAAGCGGTCGTCCTCAGGCGGAATAAAAAAACAATCCAGCAGTGGAGCTGCTGAACTAGCGAGAGAGTGGCTACAACAACAAGGTTATAGATGTGGCGATGGGCAAGCAAACGGGGTCTTTACCCAAAGAACCAAAAAGCAATGGATTCCTACAGTGACGAAAGCTTCATATCCTTCATATCAAGAATGAATAATATTGGCCGCGAAAGCCTCCGTGCGAAATCTAGATTTGAAGCTTTCGTGACTGTAGGGATCCATTACTCTTTGCTTCTTTGGGTAAAGTCACGTGGGTAGGAAAAAAATAAAAAAGATCACGACGTTTCGATCGCAACAACAACAAGGAACCGTCTTCAGGTGAGAGAGAGAAACACGCCGCTGTGACGATGCACCTGAAGACGGCTGCTTGTGTTGCGATCGAAACGTCGTGATTTATTATTTATTTATTTTTCTACCCACGTGACTTTACCGAAATAACCAAAGAGTGAGAATTCCTGCAGTCACGAAAGCGTCAAATCAAGATTGCACCGCCTCTACGGGGAGGATTTCCACACAACTCAGACATCACTTCAACCGAGAAGATGGATACAAAACTTAGCAATCTTTAGAAGGACGTTGATCAAGCAGGTAAAGTGTTCACTGTTGTGTTGGCCGACTCTCCGAGTTGCATTACATTTCTAAGTCTGCTAAGTTTGGATCTTTTTTCTTTTTTAATCCTTTATATTAAGTTCACTTGCTTGCTTGCTTGCGCGCTTACGACCGTGTAAATCTTTCGTTCGTTTTTTAACCCACTTCCCGTGATCCAATCGAGCTGACATTTTGCACACAGACTCGTTGTGCGTGACAATTTCTTTTCGTGAAATCTTTTTTCCAAAATTTTACACTTTTTAGGAAAAAAGAAAATTATATTTAATTACCAATTGCTTAATGGTGGCAGGCAATCATCTGACCCATAGGTGGCAGCCATCTCAAGCCAGAGGACGAGAGGACTCTAGCCGCCACGCATATAAAGGATTTATAGTGAAAAACTTTGTTTTTACGGGTTAATTTTTTCTCTCTCTCACCTCGTTCCCTCTTTGAATTTCACCCCCAGACTCTCACCCGTTATGGCAGCCCCTCCCCTCCCTCCCCCCCCGAGGATCGATATAATGCCCCCGTCACAGCATGCGTGTCTCTCTCTCACCTGAAGACGGTCGCTTGTTGTTGCGATCGAAACGTCGTGATCTATTTATTATTTGTCTATGTACGTGACTTTACCGAAAGAACCAAAGAGTTCCTACGTGTTAAACTGAGTTTTTATTCTTATTATTATGTTATTGTTTTTGCTTGTGGACCACTGCCAACGCAGCTGCAGCAGCAGCAGCATCACCGCCGAGTAACTCATTGAACAAAGAAGGCTGCTTCAAAGTTGGTCTCGAGGCAAACGTGTGCGAAATGTGACCTCGCAACAAATTTATCGAAACAAAGTAACTCGATGGGATGGGACCCCGCCCGCTGATTACTAATCTAGTATATAATTGCAATAACCCCCCCCCCTCAAATCTTTGCACCTGATGAGTTCATTCGTTAATGATGACGTCACCCTGCTGCTGCTCTATATAAGAACGAGAGACACAGCAGAGCCTCACCATTCTGGCGAATTGCCCCATGATGCTGGATGCAATTACCAGCGAAACGTCGTGCTACTCAAATTGTAAATGTTGTGGTTTCACGCTTCAACACACCGGTGGGCTAAAGCAGTGAACTATTTGTCTTTTGTCAACGTGACACTTTTTTACTGATTGGCCGTGTCGGGTGGTGGAGGGTTACGACACATTTATAAATAACGCGATCTAAACCCAAAAACGTTGATTATGAAACCTCCCACGGCTCAATGCGTGGCATGCGCGCCCGCCAGGAGATTCTTCGGAGGTGAATGAGCAAACGGAACGGCGTTTCGTGTTCAGTTTGTTTAACGCGCAGTAGCGAGGCTTTAGCGAGCAATATCACCCGTAAGAGGTTTCTGTGTTGTGTGGTTATATCGCGTAAATGTCAATGTGTCATGAAAACCCACCACCACCCGACACAGTCAATTGATAAGGTCACGTTAACAAAACCTGACAATTCGCTACGAGCACAGCACCGCACACCGGTTGTGTTGGACAGCAAATCCACAACGTTGTAAATGTTGTTTGTCTAGTGGTGGCGGGTTTAACGACACATTTATATTTACGCGATTTAACCCCAAAAAAACATCTCTATTATTGCTGTCCTTCCCCCACCTCCAGTTAACACGGTTGGCTACGTACGGTGCGAAAGAAGTTCAACATACAGTACGTACATACTACACTATACACTATACACTACTAGACAGTACATACTACACTATACACTACTATATACTACACTACACTCTACTAAACGCGACACTATACACTACTAAACACCACACTATACACTACACTACTATACACTGCATCACGATACTAAATTTTAAACTAATTTCTTGATCTGCTTTTTGTGAAACGAAAAGGAAAGATCGAGAACACAACGAAAAGAGGAGAGCGATGGGAGGGAGGGTGAGAGGCAAAGAGAGAGAGAGACGGGAAAGAGAAGAGGCGTGAATATGGAGAGCGAGGGTGAGAGGTGAGAAAAAAGAGAGGTGAGAGAGGGAGAAACGGGGTGGGGGGGGGGGAAGTGGGTGAGACAGAGAGAGGGGAGGGGGTAGGTCTATTTGAGAAACGGATAGAAACAAAGATCAATCAGGACATCGAGATTGATTGGGACTATACAGCACAGAGAAGGCAAAATAACGGTGGAGATGAGCAGGACTGTGTACGAATAAAAGTTTTGCTGGCTGGCTGAGAGGGTCGGACGACCACGTCCAGAGGGCATGCGCGGCTTGCTTGCATGCCGCAACCGGGTACCCGATACCCGTACCCTACCCGATACCCGTTTGCGACCCTGGTGCGGCCGGGTACGGGTAGGCCGTGAGTCACTGGTGAGTAACCGTTTGTCACTCATTTCCCAACGTCTTGTCTCTTCTCACAATTCAAGTTCCTAGAATCAACCCACCCGCGCCTGCAACATGGCTTCATCCCAGAGGTCGCAAACGGGTACCCGTACCCGGCCGGGTACGGGTACCCATTTGCGACCCTGGTGCGGCCGGGTACGGGTAAGGAATCAAAACCCATTTGCGACCTCTGCCAAAAAAAGGAGCAGTATTATTCAGCAAAGAGCCGCACAAGAGCAGAACGGAGCTCTTATTTGGGGAGCTGAATCGGGGGAGTGCATCACTGTGGACTGTATCATATTTTTGCACACAGCGTTGGTGTACGGTACTTTTTCTGCAATATTTTGCTGTCTTTTCTTGGATTTTCTGTTTGCACATAGTCACTTTAAGATGTTTTCTTGTTCATGTTTTTGTTTTTTGTTTGTTGCGGTTGCACCCGATTCAAGAGCCGAATGGCTCACAGGGCTATACCTAATACATGAACTTGAACTTGGTTTTATAATGCAGTGGGGGGGGGGGGGGGTGGCACTCGGGTGGAATACTACTCACCCCAAATCCCAGGCTGGCAAGAAGATGCCGAAAAAAGAGGTCCAATTCCTTGCCCTCGATGTAGCCATTACCTGCGCCCACACACAACAGCGACAACAACAAAGACCACCAGCTTAGCTTCAGATGCAGGTATACACGTGCGACGTAGTCACCACCGCAACAATTGCAGAGGAAGTTACGAAGGTTGATAAAATTATACAATCATACGCTCGAACAAAACTAGATTGAAGTGTAGCGGATGTATCTTCTTGGTTCTTTCGGTAAAGTCACGTAGAATGGAAATAACAAGAAGACTCTGTCTTCTCGACAGACCTGTTCTCCACCTGAGGACGGCTGCTTGCGTTGTGGCCGAAACGTCGTGAGAATTACTTTATTATGTTTTATTTTTATTATTTTGTTATTTCCATTCTACGTGACTTTACCGAAAGAACCAAGAAGATGAATCCCTGCAGTCACGAAAGCTTTAAATCGAAATGTAGCGGATGTATTTTATGTTAAAATGACAATCGGCAACTGTTTGATGGACGATTTACAGGGGGCTTCCTGGAATCCATTGCTACATTGAACATATGAAACACAGTCACTCCACTTTGGATATACAATTGCCACGGTGATTAAATCTTAGAAAGTCCACAAAATCACGAATCAAACACACACCAAATATAAAGATTCCCCAACAGACTGTAGGGACAAGTGCTGTTAGCGAGCACCTGTGAAGGCCGGAACGGTACACGAGGGGGTGGGTGGTCAGCACCACTCCCGACCGCCTTTGTCTCTCCAGTGACGATGTTTACACACCGCACCAGGTACTCATTTGAGGCTGAGTCGACCTAGGGGAGGCCCAGGACCGTTTCAGATAATCGTCACTGGTGTTGGCCGTGAGCGGGAATCGAGTTCTGGTCGCCGGGTTCATAGCGCAGCGCGCTAACCACTACACCACCGCTCCCCGCTCTCACACTCACACCCTCTCTCGAATTCAGACAATGACAAAGATCCCCCGTATAGCCTTAACAGACGGTAGGGGCAAGTGCTGTTAGCGAGCACCTATGAAGGCCGGAACGGTACAGCAGCGCGCTAACCGCTACACCACCGCTCCACACACACCCTTTCCCCCACTCACACCCTCTCACACACACATACTGCTCACAGATCACCCCAATGTCTGTGATGACGCCTCCACACACAAAACCTCAGCCATAAAAACCCCCCATCTCAATTCATGGGCCCCATTCTGTTCGCCTACTCGACTGTGAATGCGCTGTCTAAATATAGTGCTGGCGTGGACGTGTGTCGCAATGCACCTGGATATCTCCAGTTTGATTCGCAGCCCCAGCTAACGCCAGTGGCGAGCGAAATCTCTGCCCCAACCTCTTCACCAACAGCGGATTTGACCAGTGTGGTGAAGTATGGCCAACAACTCCCATGACTGCTGACACGTGGCGGGGCAAGCCTCGTGAGTATGCGTGTTGAACTTCTACGTATCAGTAATGTTCATCAATATCGTGAGTGCTTCGCGTTATGGATGTCCGGGGATTTGAAATCGCGTAATGATCTCATTAGGAAATGCCTCTGTATCGTCACATGAGCCCACGTCTGCACAGAAGCCCCCCAACTGGTCTCCCAAATAAAACCTTTAACCTCGTTTTTCAAAAGAATTCCCACCTCTCGCCTGAAGTAGCAGGCGTTTGAGACCCACGCCCCTCCGTGACACGGTGGACAATTATATGGTCATAGACTTTGTTTTTATACCTAGGTCATAGGTCAGAGGATATGTACATCTCATCCTCTAATACTACAGGCCCGCTGGTGGTGGGGGCTGTCGCTGCACGTGGCCGCGTGTGACGCAGCGCTGTGGGAGGGCAGCAGCGAGGGGGTTTGTGGATCACCGCACTCGATGTTGCGAAACTGCCTCCCTCCCTCCCTCGAAGAGTAGCCCTCCCCTGCCTCGCCACGACAATGCGGACCCCCGCCTGTTACATCTGCGTGGGATAAAGCGTTGCCCCCTCGCACGCAAGGCGGGTTTTTCTTCCGGATGCTCCGGTTGCCTCCGACATGTATACGCTTCATAATCAACGTTTTTGGGTTTAGATCGCGTTATTTATAAATGTGTCGTAACCCTCCACCACCCGACACGGCCAATCAGTAAAAAAGTGTCACGTTGACAAAAGACAAATAGTTCACTGCTTTAGCCCACCGGTGTGTTGAAGCGTGAAACCACAACATTTACAATTTGAGTAGTACGACGTTTCGCTGGTAATTGCATCCAGCATCATCGGGCAATTGGTCGCGAAAGCCTACGTGTTAAAATGTATACGCTTTTTCATTTTCCTAAAACTCCACAATATATACAGGACCGCAGAGCTTGGTGGTGGTTTGGGGGGGGGGGATTTGGCACCGGCTCAAAGCTTGGCTGCTACTGCTGCCTTCCCACTCGTCTGTGGTTCCTCCTCCTCTCTCTCTCCAAGTCCTCCTCTCTCTCTCTGAGTCGTCCTCTCTCTCTCTCTGAGTCGTCCTCTCTATCTCTCTCTTCGACAGCGAGCGGCAGCAGCGACGGCATCACAAGCCGAGATTATTATTCTTGGCGATTGGAAGGGAGCTCAGAGGTGACCCTGTGATATCCGCTTCCGCGGGCCATTTGTCTGACGCAGGGCTCGGCATTGTTTCGTAGGAGAAGAAGAAGAAGATGATCAATGTTGCTGTTCTCAACATATTTCAAGACCCGCTTTTGCGTGCAGAGCCACCTGTACGCAAACGAAGACGAGTAGATCCACCCGTATAGCCTTCAACACACGTGCACACGTACAGACGTGCACACGTGGACACGTGGACACGTGCACACGTGGACACGTGGACACGTGCACACGTACAGACGTGCACACGTGGACACGTGCACACGTGGACACGTGGACACGTGGACACGTGCACACGTGCACACGTGGATACGTACACACGTGCACACGTGCACACGTGGACACGTGGACACGTGCACACGTGCACACGTGGACACGTCCACACGTGCACACGTGGACACGTGCACACGTGGATACGTACACACGTGCACACGTACAGACGTACACGTGCACACGTACACACCAGGTATACAGCAGCCACGAGAGGGGACAGCCAACGTGCCTCCTTGAATTGACGCTTCGTCTCGTGACGACGATAGCGGGAGGGGGGTGGGGGATGACGGGGGATGGGGGTGGGGGCACATCGGGGATGTTTATTTATTTATTTACAATAAATCCTCAAGCGCGGCTCCGCTTCGCTCTGATTTGGCGCAATCCAAGAAGGAGCGGCCAAGGGAGAGCCCGGGGTCGTCAAACCCGCGACGAACCCACCACGCACAGAGACAAAGACCCCCACCCTCCCGTGTAGCCTTAGCAGACCGTTGGGGCAAGTGCTCTGTTAGAGAGCATACATGGACAAAGATCCCCCATATAGTCTTTACAGACCGTTGGGGCAAGTGCTCTGTTAGAGAGCATCCATGGACAAAGATCCCCCATATAGTCTTTACAGACCGTTGGGGCAAGTGCTCTGTTAGCGAGCATCCATGGACAAAGATCCCCCATATAGTCTTTACAGACCGTTGGGGCAAGTGCTCTGTTAGCGAGCATCCATGGACAAAGATCCCCCATATAGTCTTTACAGACCGTTGGGGCAAGTGCTCTGTTAGAGAGCATCCATGGACAAAGATCCCCCATATAGTCTTTACAGACCGTTGGGGCAAGTGCTCTGTTAGTGAGCATCCATGGACAAAGATCCCCCATATAGTCTTAACAGACCGTTGGGGCAAGTGCTCTGTTAGAGAGCATCCATGGACAAAGATCCCCCATATAGTCTTTACAGACCGTTGGGGCAAGTGCTCTGTTAGTGAGCATCCATGGACAAAGATCCCCCATATAGTCTTAACAGACCGTTGGGGCAAGTGCTCTGTTAGCGAGCATCCATGGACAAAGATCCCCCATATAGTCTTTACAGACCGTTGGGGCAAGTGCTCTGTTAGAGAGCATCCATGGACAAAGATCCCCCATATAGTCTTTACAGACCGTTGGGGCAAGTGCTCTGTTAGTGAGCATCCATGGACAAAGATCCCCCATATAGTCTTAACAGACCGTTGGGGCAAGTGCTCTGTTAGCGAGCATACATGGACAAAGATCCCCCATATAGTCTTTACAGACCGTTGTGGCAAGTGCTCTGTTCGTGAGCATCCATGGACAAAGATCCCCCATATAGCCTTAACAGACCGTTGGGGCAAGTGTTCTGTTAGTGAGCATCCATGGACAAAGATCCCCCATATAGCCTTTACAGACTGTTGGGGCAAGTGCTCTGTTAGATAGCATCCATGGACAAAGATCCCCCATATAGTCTTTACAGACCGTTGGGGCAAGTGCTCTGTTAGCGAGCATACATGGACAAAGATCCCCCATATAGTCTTTACAGACCGTTGGGGCAAGTGCTCTGTTAGAGAGCATCCATGGACAAAGATCCCCCATATAGTATTTACAGACCGTTGGGGTAAGGGCTGTGAGCAAGCCCCCGTGGAAACACACACGCACACACAACAACAACCGCCATTCGCCACTAAGTGGCGGTGACGTCACCACGACGCTTGTGCCAGGCCATGTGCACCTTGAGGCCACGTGAAGTGTCGAACGCCCGCTGGCAGGAGGTCACGGGGCAGACCCAGGTGCCACGGGTCGACTGACCGAGATGACCGAGATGACTGGCTGATGCACCACCTGTGCCCCTTACTGTACCAACTTGCTGTGCTTTAGCCACCCGGCGCTCCGCTCGTTGTTGTGAGCGTCGCTCCTCCGCCCTCCGTTGTTGTTGGAGAGCGACTGTCTCCAACTGCCCAGTAGCGTCCTTCACGAGCCTCCTCCACTGAGGCCGATCTTGACACCGCTGGTACCAGTCATCGGCAAGTCCACTCAGCTCCACGTCCTCCTGTACCACATCACTCCATCTCTTCTCTAGCCCGTGCCGCGCCCGTTTAGCCCCCTCGATCCGGCCGAACAAGTTTAGGCATGCGGTGGCTGGGCATGCGGGCTACATGACCCAGCCAACGCAGCCTTGCCTGCCGGAGGAGCTCACTGATGGGACTTTGCCCAGATCTTTCAAGGACTTGTGAGCTCCTCACACAATCCAGCCTGGTTAAACCCAGGATGGATCGTAGGCAGACCAGCCTAAATGTTTCCAACCGGCGAAGATGCTCCACTAGGGGGGTCCACGTTTCGCAAGCGTAGAGAAGGGAGGGAATGACCGTGGCCGAGAAGACCTGAAGCTTCGTGCGGAGCGACAGACCAGGTAGCTTCCACACAGCGTTACGCAACCGATGAAAAGATATTGCCGCTCGACTGATTCGGAGTGAGACCTCTGCTGATAAACTGGAGCCGGTCATAAGCACACTACCCAGGTATGGGAAACTCTCCACTCTCTCCACAACTGCCCCATCACCAATTGGGAGTTGTGGGGGAGGAGTGTCCGATGGTACAAAATACATACACGCACACACGCGCATACACGCACACACACGCCCACACACACGCACACACGCGGATATTCAATGCCCCAACCCCCAAGTCGAAGAGAGACGCGCTGCGAGGGAGAATGCGGTACATGCGATGGGATGTAGCCAGGTCCACACAACCACACCACCACCAGCACACTGCCAATTCACTCATCACTGCTCAAACCCAACCACAGTCGCCACACCAACAGCACTCACCACACCAACAACACTAAACATACCATCCACTTTCACCACCAACTAACAACACCAACCACTCTAATAGCACAAACCACAACAACCACAACAAGCACAGTTGGACACAGCTGCAATGCAGTAGCTCAAGTTGATGCTGATGATAATGATTAATCTACTACTGCTGCTGATGATGATAATGATTATGCTACTGCTGCTGATGATGATAATGATTATACTCCTGCTGCTGACGATTACGATGATTATGCTGCTGCTGCTGATGATCCTACTGCTGCTGATGATTATGATTCTACTGCTGCTGCTGATTATGATTCTACTGCTGCTGATGATGATCCTACTGCTGCTGATGATTATGATCCTACTGCTGCTGCTGATTATGATTCTACTGCTGCTGATGATGATCCTACTGCTGCTGATTATGATTCTACTGCTGCTGATTATGATTCTACTGCTGATGATGATGATCCTACTGCTGCTGATTATTATGATCCTACTGCTGCTGATGATTATGATCCTACTGCTGCTGCTGATGATGACGATTTTACTGCTGCTGATGATGATCCTACTGCTGCTGATGATTATGATGATCCTACTGCTGCTGCTGATTATGATCCTACTGCTGATGATTATGATCCTACTGCTGCTGATTATGCTAATCACACTGCTGCTGATGATGATGATCCTACTGCTGCTGATGATGAGGATCCTACTGCTGCTGATGATGATATTACTGCTGCTGCTGATGATGATCCTACTGCTGCTGATGATGATTATCCTACTGCTACTGCTACTGATGATTATGATTATACATGCTGCTGCTGCTGATGATGATATACGACTCATTACTAGAATGACGATGCTGCCGTTATCTTGGCAATGCTGATGTTTACACACCGCACCAGGTACTCATTTAAGGCTGAGCCGACCCAGGGGAGGGGGCCAAGGCTGGCTCAGATTATAATCGTCACTGGTGTGTGACGGGTTCGTAGCGCAGTGCGCTAACCACCTCGCCACCGCTCCCCGCATAGGCGCACACATAAAGCACACACACACGCACACCGACTGCGAGATGATACACAAAAGCTACGTTGCTTACAAAGGGATGAAAAGAAACACCGTGTGATGATGATGATTATTATTATTTAAAATGGCACGTTGCAAACTCCTAAATTAACTTATTTGATATATTTATAGCCAAAGTATTCACACGTGAATTACACACACACACACACACGTGTGTGTCGGTTTAGTCGATTGGTAAGGTGGATGGTGTTGTTAGCGAGCACCTATTAAGGTTGTACACGTCACTGCGAGAGATGTGTGTGGATGGCTAACACGCGCGCGGTCGCCTTTGTCTCCCTCGTGCTGATGTTGTTGTTGTTGTTGTGACTTTGTCTCCCTTGTGTTGTTGTTGTTGTTGTTGTTGTGACTTTGTCTCCCTTGTGTTGTTGTTGTTGTAACTTTGTCTCCCTCGTGCTGATGTTGTTGTTGTAACTTTGTCTCCCTCGTGCTGATGTTGTTGTTGTTGTAAACAACATGGGAAGACCCCGGGGCTGGCCCAGGACACGCTGCTGGCGGGGCGATGTCGCTCGGCGTGGCTCGGGACACCTCGAAGTCCCGCAGGACGAGCTCGAGTCTGTGTAGTGTATAGTGTAGTGTAGAGTGTGTAGTGTAGAGTGTGTAGAGTGTATAGTGTAGAGTGTGTAGTGTAGAGTGTGTAGTGTAGAGTGTGTAGTGTAGAGTGTGTAGTGTAGAGTGTGTAGTGTAGAGTATCTATCGCCAGGGAGTGGGAGGTGTGGACCGCCACTCCTCAACACGCTGCCAACACGACCCTCAACCATGACGAGCGGACTGAGCACCGAACGAGCGAACATCATCATCGAGAGGAGCGCCGTGTGAGCGAGTGACAGGGACGTGCTCGGATCGAACTCTCTACGCGTGTCGGCCGTGACCTGGACTCGATCTCGGGGTTGGTGGACTTCTGAGACGCACAAAGACAAAGGTCCCCAATGTAGCCTTTAACAGGCTGTCGGGGCAAGTTCGGTTAGCGCGCACCTATAAAGGCGCGACATCTGCCCACGAGGAGGAGAATGGCCAGCACCACGCCCGCCTTTGTCTCCCCGGCGCTGATGTTAACTGACAGCACCAGGTACTCATTTAAGGCTGAGTCGACCTAGGGGGGAGGCTCAGGACCGGTTGAGATATCCGACACCGATATACAAAAAGCCAAAGGCACGCACACAGAGGCACCCGTATAGCCTCATGCATTGTTGGGGCAAGTGCTGAGAGCCAGCACCTGTTACACAGACACACACCACCCACATACGACGTAGACACACAACGCGCACACATCATGCTCACGGTTTAGCCTGATACAACTATCGGGGCAAGTGCTGTTCGCGAGTAGCAGCAGCAGCAGCGCCCCCGAGGGTCGGCTCGGCACACGAGGTAGGACGTGGCCGCAACCTCGCACGGCCGCCTTTGTCTCCCTCGTGGCGACGTTTCACAACAACGCGCCAGGGTGCTCGTTTGAGGCCGAGTCGACCTACGCGCGCCACACGCGGCAAGGCACCGGCCTTCACCTTACCGTCCGCATCGAAGTGTTGCCAAATGCGCAGGAAGGCGGCGGCGTCGATATTTCCGATCTCGGTTCGCTCCATGGCCCAGGTGCGAATGGCTGCGAGACACCCGGCACAGGTAAGAAGAGCGTTCCCCTCTCAGCATACAGGTGTGTGTTGTGTGTACGTGTGTGTGTTGCTGTTGTGTGTGTTGTTGTTGTGTGTGTGTGTGTGTTGCTGTTGTGTGTGTTGTTGTGTGTGTGGTCGTGTGTGTGTGTGTGTGTGTTGCTGTTGTGTGTGTTGTTGTGTGTGGTCGTGCGTGTGTGTGTATTGAGTGTACGTGTGGGTGTCTGTGTGTGTTTCGTGTATGTTTGTGTGAAAATCTACATGTGTGTTTGGGTGTACCTCTGTGCGTGTGCGTACACGTGGGTGTGCACACGTGTGTGTGTGTGTAATATACCGGTCTATGCCCACACATGCACACGGGGGTTCACACAGGCAGACACACACCTGTGCGCGCGCGATGGTAACTGTGTGTATATTATCAAGATGTACACACCTGTGCATGTACCAGCAGTACACATTTCTCTAGATAACGGGCGTCTGTGTGTGTGCGTGTGTGTATCTGTGTATATACCTGTGCGTGTACCTGTGTAGATATATCTGTGTGTATGTCTGTGTGTGAATGGGTGTGTGTATATATATATCGGTGGGTATATCTGTGTACCTGTGCGTGTGTACCTGTGCGTGTGTACCTGTACTCCGTACGTACCTCCGACCAATTCGTCAACGATGTTGCTTTAACCGATACGCCGGTGTGTGTGTGTGAGCGTGAATGGGTGAATATCTTTGCTGCTGCTGATGCTCACTGACTGAACCCAAATCTCTTCACCGCACAGGTTCAAGTGACTGTGTGCGAGTGTGCGCCCCGTGTATTTATATTCGTGTGTGCGTGTACACGTGTGTGTGTGTGTGTGAGCGCGCACGTGTGTGTGTGTGTGCGTGTGTCCGTGTCTCGCGCATGCGTTTCTTCTCAACACAGCCCAGCCTCCCAAATCCTCCAACAACCCTCCTCCTCCTGCTTGCCCCCTTCCCCTCCCCGCCTCTCATCTAAAATTCCTCCACCCCCCACCTCGTTATCTCCAACATGCCCACAGCCACAGCAGACGAAGATTCCTCCTGTGTCGTCTTCAACGAGGCTGTTCGCGAGCACCCTATGAAGGCAGCGGGTACGTTGTGAGTGACCAAGCACCGCTCCCGGCCGCCTTTGTCTCCCTTCCAACGCTGGTGTTCACACACCGCAAGAAGGTTCTCGTTTTAAGGCTGAGTCGACCTAGTGGGGGGGGGGGAGCGGGGGAGTGGGGGGGCCAGAACCGGTTCCAATATCCGCCTCTGATTTTTTTTTCGGGTCGTGAGAATCGAACTCGGGTCATCGGGATTGCAGTGCGCTAACCACAACACCACCTCACCCCCCCACCACGCGCGCGTTCCTTCTCGGGATGCAAAGTGTTCACCCCGCTAAACCGGTAACCGTTTTCCCCGATCGATCAGCGGCTCCGAAACGTCGGGAAAGTCACAAACCGGTAACCGTGTTTTTTGTTGTTGTTGTTGTTGTTTCAGTTGATTTTATTTTGTGTGTCTTCTTCTTTGCGACTGATTGCGCGCGGAGCGTTGTGGCGACGTCTCAGCTGCCGCGCCGGGAGATGGGAATGGATGGATGGGTGGCGAGGCAGAGGACGCGCTCGCCGTTACGCAACACGGTGGTGGCAGCATCTTTACGTTCCTCAGTTGCTGTGTTGTTTTATTTAAACGGTAAAACGGCATTTCGAAATGTGCGGCAAAACCGGTAACCGGTTTAACCGGTTTCGCCAATTGGTTACCGGTTAATCAAAAAACGGGTGCAGGATATATATTTTTTTGTTGTTGCAGTTCATGTAAAATTTCGGACGTGCATGAATATTTCAGCAAAAACTCGCCCCAAATACATCTCAATTGTACGATATATTACGGCTGCCTCTGTCAAAGGCATCCGTTTGATCGGGGCGGTGTGTGATCTCTCGTTTCTTTAACGAACACCACGCGACCCAGAACAACAACTAACTTGACGCTGCTGCTGCCGCCGCTGCTGCTGCTGCTGCTGCGTTGGCAGTGGTGCACAAACAACAACAATTTGAGGCTGAGTCGACCTAGGTGAGGCCCAGGACCGGTTCAAATAATCGTCACTGGTGTTGGTCGTGAGCGGGAATTGAACCCGGGTCGCCGGGTTCATAGCGCAGCGCGCTAACCGCTGCACCACCGCTGCACCACCGCTCCCCCACACACACGCGTGCACACAGGCAAAGACAAAGGTCAACGATTTCCCGTGTAGCCTACATAGAGTGTTGGGGCAAGTGCTGTTGGCGAGCGCTGAACAGGCGCGCGGTCTGCCCGCGGGCTCGCTGTGCAGCTCCAGGAGTGGTGGGATGAGTGGTGGGGCGAGTGGTGGGGTGAGTGGTGGGATGAGTGATGGGGTGAGTGGCGGGGTGAGTGGCGGGGTGAGTGGTGGGATGAGTGGTGGGGTGAGTGGCTCAGCGCGAAACAAACTCTCAAATGTATTAAATAAACGACGTTCCGGGCAGTGGGCCTTCTTGATTGGTTCGCGTGCCACAAAGAAGGGGCATTGCGTGGCACGCCGCCTGTCATGTATGTTTTATTTTAAGTCCACGCAGCGATTTTTTTTTTGACATGTTGATGAGTTTGTTGGCAGGAGGTGGTGGTGGGGGTCCAAGAGAAGGCAGTGAGCGCGCTGAGTTACAAACCCGGCGACCTGGGTTCGATTCCCACTCACGGCCACCAACACCGGTGACGGTTATCTGAGCCGATCCTGGGCCTCCCCTAGGTTGGCTTAGCCTCAAATGAGCGCCTAGGTGCGATGTGCAAACATCGCCACTGGGGAGGCAAAGGCGGCCGGGCGTGGTTGCTGGCCACCCACCCCCTCGTGTGCCACAGTGCCGGTGACCTTCATAGGTGATGCTGCTGCTGCTACTCGCGAACAGCACTTGCCCCAACAGTCTGTTCAGACTATCGGGGGGATCGTTGTCTTTGGGGAGAGCTGGGGAGGAAGGGAGAGAGGGGGTGGGTGGGGTTAGGTCTGTTGGGAGTTTCGGGGTTATCAAGAATTGGATCCTCCTCTGCCTCAATTCTCCCACGATCAAACGCATCTCGCACGACGTGGCCAATTGTTGCTCATCGATGGAATCGGTTCAATATTCAACCTGGTCTTGTCGCTCAGCGCGGCTGCTGCTGCTGCCTTTGGATCGCTGGGCCGATTCTCTCCGTGACTTGGGCGTACGCGTCACGCAGATGAACCAGACATCCCTAATGACAATAATACAGGGCTGCTTCAAAAAATGTTTTTTAACACTTCTGAGAAATTTGTAACGAGATCACAAGGAATGTGCCCTCCGAGCTCTGGAGACCACCTGGAGAAGATTCCAGGCAACATATTGACAACGATGGCGAACAAGTGGGAGACTTTCTGATTTTTTGAAACTATTAACTCATACTTGGTAAAGTCACGTAGAAAGAAAATAAATTAAATAATAGAATAAGACGTTTCGATTGCAACACAAGCAACCGTCATCAGGTAGAACTAAATTTGATAGAGAGACAAAACACAGACACGGAGACACACAGACATACACACAAGCAGAGAGAGAGAGACACACAGAGAGACACACATAGACACAGAGAGACTCACACACAGACACACAGACACACACATAGACACACAGAGAGAGACTCACACAGAGACACACAGAGAGAGACTCACACAGAGATACACAGAGAGAGACACACAACATAGACACACAGACAGACTCACAAACAGAGAGAGACACACAGAGAGAGACACAACATAGACACACAGACACACAGAGAGACACACAGAGAGACACACAACATAGACACACAGAGAGAGACACACAACATAGACACACAAACAGACAGAGAGACAACACAGAGACACACAGAGAGAGAGACACACACACAGACCGCCAACACAGAGACACACAGAGAGACACACACAACATAGACACACAGAGACCCAATGCCTCTGTGTCGAGGCCTTAAATAGAGAGAGGGGTGGGGGGGCAGAGAGACAGGTGGGTCTGCTGGGGCAGCTTCTGAAGCAGAGAAATTAGCACGTCAATGAAAGACCCAACAAGACTGGTACATTCTAGAGAGAGTTGCGTGGAAATCCACCTCGACGCGACCGAGGGAGAGAAATAGTGAATGGACCTATGAGAGCCTGGCCAATTTTAGAGAGAGAAATAGGCAGTTTGAGAAAACCAAATTACACTTGTTATCGTGTTACAGTGCGTTATCCGTAACTTTCCATTAAAAACGATTGTCCCATATGAGTGTTAACATTTTTATTGAAGTATCCTGTATCCACACGTGCCCCATTGTTTCAACTGCCGCACCGAGCGAGGTGGGAGGCGAACCGGTGACACACAAAGACACAGTTCCCCCGTGTAGCCTTAACAGACTGTTGGGGCAAGTGCCGTTAGCGAGCAGCACCTATGAAGGCCGGCAAAGGTACACGAGGGGGTTTGGTGGGCAGCGCCAAGCCCGGCCGCCTTTGTCTCCCCAGTGGCGATGTTTACACACCGCACCAGGTACTCATTTGAGGCTGAGTCGACCTAGGGGAGGCGCAGGAGTGGTTCAAATAATCGTCACTGGTGTTGGCCGTGAGCGGGAATCGAACTCGGGTAGCCGGGTTCAGCAGCAACGTTTCTCTTCACTTTAAAACAAATTTAAAAAAATAAGTAACTCAACACATTCGTCAATAACATTGTGGTTTTAAATAGAAACAAAAATATCGATACAATAGGCGACGTTTCGGGAAATAGTCCTTATTCATGACACACATAGCAAGTGGCCCTGTCCACATAGCACAATAATTAACTCCATTCATGTGCTGTGCAGAAGGTCCATTGTCCGAAACGTCGCCTAGTATATATTTGTATTTTACTGCCACGGTGTTCTTAATAAAATTATAATAAAAAAAATAAACGGTTAGAAACGTCCGTCGATAAACACGGTGGCCTTAAAATAATAAAAAAATATATATAACAGGCGACGTTTCGGGCAGCAATGCGAACTTGGCAGCAGCGGCGTCACCAAAATAACTTTGCTAAACTCGACATTTCTGATTCTTGGTTCTTCGGTAAAGTCACGGAGAAGGGAAATAATAAAATAACAAAAATAAAACATAATAAGATAAAGTTCTCACCACGTTTCGGCCACAGCGCAAGCAGCCGTCCTCAGGTAAAGAACACAGCTGTCGGAAAGACAGCGTCCTTATTATGTTTTATTTTTATTATTTTATCATTTCCCTTCTACGTGACTTTACCTAAAGAACCAAGAAGATGAATCCCTGCAGTCACGAAAGCGTTAAATCGAAATCTACATTTCTTCTTTTGATGTGATTGTAAGTTGCAGCAGACAAGTCTGTCTGCTGCCACACAACAACGCCCGATCCACACGCACACAAATGACCTCCGATCGAACAAGATAATTAGTCGCAATTATATTCTCATCGTCATCACAATCATCATCGTCGTCGTTGTCGTCACCACCAGCAATGATCTATCCGCTTCCGATTACAGGTCTACACTTACCTGTGTAAAAATAAAAGATGATTATTGTTGTCATCATCGTAGCCTTGATACACGTCATGTCTTGTGTGTGCGTTCCTTGAAACGCCTTCGGTGAAAAGTGGCCCCGCAGTTCTCCGGGGCCTCGTGCTTGGAGAGCCAATCAGCGACCGGGGCGACCACGTGGCCCAACTGTCACGTGTTCGCCGTCGTGCGGTTGGTTTCGCGGTATCGAACCCACCCAGTGGCCGCCCTAGTTAATACTGCGGTGCTGTGTGTATTCACTTAACGACATACCACCTCTACCACTATTGCAGCGCGCTATCTGCTTGACAGCTGACGTTAAAGATCCCGTGACGACGTTCGCAAGGGCGTGCCGTCGCGTGCCGTGTGCTGGCCTCATAGTCCACGATCTGCCAAATGTGGAGTACATTTCGATTTAAAGATTTCGTGACTGCAGGGATTCATCTTCTTGGTTCTTTCGGTAAAGTCACGTAGAATGGGAAAAAAACATTTAAAAAAAATTCTCATGACGTTTCCACCTGAGGACGGCGTTGTGGCCGAAACGTCGTGAGAATTTTTTATGTTTTTATTTTTTTTATTTTATTTTCCATTCTACGTGACTTTACCGAAAGAACCAAGGAAATGTGGAGTAGCAGCAAGGGTTTCCGCCACCACTAATTATTCATGATAAAGGTTTTTGTTTGATCGCGTGAATATAAATGTGTCGTTGACCCACCGCCGATCAGTAAGGGTTGCCACGTAAACAAAACGTGCGAATCGGTTACAACTTCAGCACACCGGTTGTGTTGGAGAGTAAACCCGCGACATTTACAATGTAAGTCCAGGTACTGTGTGACGTTTCGCTGGTGATCACAACAACCAACTTCATCAGGCGATTTGCAAAGAACTGTGAAGAAGTCAGGTGATGCCATCTCATTATGTTTTTTACAATTTTTTTTATTTAACCGGTTTAGCCACCCGGTGCACCAACTGATTGGCCACCGCCACTCCCGATGGGAAGTTATTATCGCAACGAACAGTTTTGAAAGTAAAAAGCAAACACAGCGATAGCTCGGCTTACGTCGGGGGGGGGAAGGGGCGGTGCGTTGCTGAAAGGTGCGGCGATGACGAATATCGAAACGATGTTAAATCGAAGCGATCGACAGGGTAGTAGTAGTAGTAGTGGGTGGGTGGTGGTGGTGGAGGTGGTGGTGGTGGTGGAGGTGGTGGGTGGTGGTGATGGTGGTGGTGGAGGTGGTGGAGGTGGAGGTGGTGGGTGGTGGTGATGGTGGTGGTGGAGGTGGTGGAGGTGGAGGTGGTAGTGGTGGAGGTGGTGGTGGTGGAGGTGGTGGGTGGTGGTGGAGGTGGTGGGTGGTGGTGATGGTGGTGGTGGTGGTGGTGGTGGTGGAGGTGGTGGGTGGTGGTGATGGTGGTGGTGGAGGTGGTGGAGGTGGAGGTGGTGGTGGTGGAGGTGGTGGGTGGTGGTGGTGGAGGTGGTGGTGGTGGTGGTGGTGGAGGTGGTGGGTGGTGGTGATGGTGGTGGTGGAGGTGGTGGAGGTGGAGGTGGTAGTGGTGGAGGTGGTGGTGGTGGAGGTGGTGGGTGGTGGTGGAGGTGGTGGGTGGTGGTGATGGTGGTGGTGGGTGGTGGAGGTGGTGGAGGTGGAGGTGGTGGAGGTGGTGGGTGGTGGTGGTGGAGGTGGTGGTGGTGGTGGTGGTGGAGGTGGTGGGTGGTGGTGATGGTGGTGGTGGAGGTGGTGGAGGTGGAGGTGGTAGTGGTGGAGGTGGTGGTGGTGGAGGTGGTGGGTGGTGGTGGAGGTGGTGGGTGGTGGTGATGGTGGTGGTGGAGGTGGTGGTGGTGGAGGCAAAGGGGCTGAGAGTCAACGCATAACGAGACAGGACGGATGTTCGATGCCGTCAGCGACGTTAAGTGTGGGGGGGGGAGGGGGGGAGGCGGTCGAGGCGACGCAAATCTGGCGGCGGGCGTCGTGAACAAAGATTACGACGTAATCGCGAAACGCCGTTAAAGGGGGACGAACGCAGATCGGTGGTATTACTGTACGAATGCGTTGAGTTCCATCAGCCCAAATATTGGCCAACATTATCCAGCTGCAGCAGCAGCAGCAGCAACATTTGTCGCGGCAAGCACATTTTCGGATCGGCTTCGACTTTCTGCGTCTCATTTATCAGCAAGGGTCAGGCTCGTCACATACAAATTCTACTGGATGAGCGGATGTTATTGGCAAAGGCACTCCGTGTAAGGTATGGGCGCACACCCCTCCCCACACCCCCCAATCCCGGCTCCCCCGCCTCGGTTTAATTGTTAAACAATTATAATTAATTGTTATAATTATAATAAATTATAATTTGACCGTGTCCCGTACGCTATTGGTCGTTTGCGCATTGCCCTGCAAGCCTCGTCTCGTCCGAGTGTCCACGATGCTTTTAAACATATTAAAATGCACGTGACCCTCAATGAGCCAATTTTAAAACGCAGTGCCCTAATTAATTTCTTCCTTCAAAATACCTTGGCCGAATTGCTACACGCGCGGAGGGCAAACGACTCATTAACGGTCCCATTAATGCGAGCCCACGGCCTAATTTGGATAACACTCACCACGGCGTTCTGGAATTAATTACCAGACGTGACGCCCACCCTCGATTGTTTAACGCATCATCATCAGCCATGGTCAATCTACTGCTGGATGGATGGTGGTGGTGGCACACGCCTGTGACTCAGCACGAGTCGAGGCAGCGACGAGGGTTGGCGGTTCACGGACACGCTGGGAAAATCCGCTCCCCACGAAGAGCCAGACAGTGGCTCACCAGGAAGAGGACATTCCAGCACAGCAACGTATACATCCCATCTGTTCCATCTGGACGGGAGAGAGCGTTGCCTCCCTGGCACGCGTGGGGGTTTCTCAGGCTTGTCCACCTTCACTCCCACGTGTCAACGCTCACTGATTGCCCGATATCAGCTTCATATACACTGGGGACTCCAGAGCTTGGTGGGGGTGACGTTTGGCACCGGCTCAGCAACGCGTGGCTGCTGCTGCCTTCCTGCTCGTCCGAGTCATCCTCTCTCTCTCTCTCTCCGAGTCTTCCTCTCTCTCTGAGTCGTCCTCTCTCTCTCTCTAAGTCGTCCTCTCTCTCTGAGTCGTCCTCTCTCTATCCGAGTCGTCCTCTCTCTCTGAGTCGTCCTCTCTCTCTCTGAGTCGTCCTCTCTCTCTGAGTCGTCATCTCTCTCTGAGTCGTCCTCTCTCTCTCTCCAAGTCGTCCTCTTTTTTATTTAATATTATATTAATATATTATTTTATTTTTTATTTTATTTTACTTTTATTAATTTTTATTATTTTTTTACCTACGTGACTTTACCGAAAAAACCTAAGAAAATGAGAGAGGGGGAAATTTCACCACCGCGTGGCAGGCGGGCACGAGGCGTTTTAAAATCGGTGACTTCGTGTCAACTACAGCGGACAACCTGCGGGCACCAGGAAGCCGCACGCGGCTCTGTGAAGAATCGTTTCGTCCAACTCGCTGCACTGGACAGAGGCTCACCACCACCACCACCGCCGCCACACGGACGTGATGATGATTCATTTCCCACTCAACGAACGGCTTTTCAACGCCGGTGGCGATTGTCTGAACCGGTCCTGCGCCTCCCACTAGGTCGACTCCGCCTCAAATGAGTACCTGGTGCGTCGTGTACTAATATTGCCACTGGGGAGATAAAGGCGGTTGGGCGTGGTGGTAGCCACCCACCTCCCTCGTGTGCCGTGCCGGCCTTCATAGGTGCTCGCTAACAGCACTTGCCCCTACAGTCTTGCTAAAGCCACACGTGGGATCTTTGTCTTTGATGTAGTGTAGCGGTTACAGCGCACTGCGTTACGAAACCTACAACCCGAGTTCGAATTCACACCCACGGCCATCCAACACCAGTGACGATTATCTGAACCCGTCCTGGGCCTCCCCCTAGGTTGACTCAGCATCAAATGATAAAAAAAATATCGCCACTGGGGAGACAAAGGCGGCCGGGCGTGGTGCTGTCCACCAACCTCCCTCGTGTGCCGTGCCGGCCTTCACAGGTGCTACTGGCGAACAGCACTTGCCCCGACAGCAGACGATTAAGGCCACGCGGGGGGACCTTTGTCTTTGTGGTGGCAATCGCCAATATTTCTGAGCCAGCTTCACGTGCCCGCAACGCCACCTGGCGGTGGCAGGGCACCAGTGCAGCCGAAGAGAATTCTAACTTAATTTGGAGCTTTCGTGACTGCAGGAATTATTCTTTGGTTCTTTCGGTAAAGTCAGGTATAAAGAGAAAATAATAAATGAAATACTAGCATACGACGTTTCGATTGCAACACAAGCAATCATCATCAGGTATAAATTAAATAGAAACACAAATCTAGTATACTTAGAAATGTAATTTAATACAACAGAGAGTCGGATAACATAAGTCAACACCCTACCTGGTTGATTACGTTCTTCCTGAGAATGCTACATTTGAGAGAGAGATAAAACACAGAACCAGAGACATATAGACAGACATATAAGCAGACAGATATCACAGATATACATAGAGAGAGAACAAACATAGGCACACAGAGAAATCACGCCTCTAATTATATCGGTTAAAGGCGCGGCGCTGCAAATTGCTTCGCTCACGCTACTGCTGACGGATCGGGTCTCCACTAGAGGGGGGCCCTGGGAGTTCAGTGCCGTGTTTTGGTCTCCGCCGCTCTGCTGGTCAGACTTCACTGCTAAACATCGTTTTTAAAAACACATTCCTCCTGCGGAGGGAGCTGGTAGGAACGTTGGGTTGCTCGGTCAATGGCCAGGGTCAACGGCGGCGTGGTGTATTCCGCAAATATGGCCGACTGTGAGGGCGGGCACAAGCCGGCGTGAGTAGGTTAAACGTTGAGTTTGATAAGGGCACCACGGGGTGACCAGCCCCTCCCCACCCCGCCCAGCCCCACCCCTCCTACCCCCCACCTAGCCCCACCCTCCCCACCCAGCCCCTCCCCACCCAGCCCCTCCCCACCCTTCCCACCCAGCCCCACCCTCCCCACCCATCCCCTCCCTGCACGACGGACACAATAATCCTCTGTGGGCTGGTGTAACCAGGAGGTTCCTACCAGTATAACTTCTACAAGTGAAGGTTTATTATCTATGAGATCACTTTCATTTTCCCCGTATCGATGATTGAACATCTTAACACCGCCTGTCGTGTTATTGCTGCTGCCGGGAAAAGGTAACGTCTACCAATTTTTTTCCCAATCATTTTGATGCCGGCAAACGTGGTCCCATAGATTTATTTCAAGCACCTTGAGTGCGTTGACATTCGCATCATATCTCCGAGCTGCTCGCCGTTTGGAGGCCGTCCATAAATGACGTCACGCACCTAGGGGTGGGGGGTCAGACATTTGTGACGATGTGTTACGAAGGGGGGGGGGGGGTTGAGAAATGTGACGTTACGTAAAAATGCGCAACTTTAAATATAGACGACACGTTCTACTTAATTAAATAGACTTTTTAATAAATGTTTTCTCCTACAACATCAGAGTGCAGCGCCACATTAAATATGCACTACAATGACAATAGTTTAAAGCGATTTGAAGCATGTTTTATTTTCAAAATTGAAATATGGTTTTGGGGGGGGGGGCAAAGCTTTGTGACGTCATATTTGAGGGGGGGTCTGACTTTTTGTGACGCCGTGTGACGAGGGGATGGGAGGGGGGGGGGTCAAAAATCGTCCAAAATCGCGTGACGTCATTTATGGACGGGCCCTTACACACACACTCCAAAAAACCAACGTATTCCTCAATAACACTGTGTGTGGCATTAAAAGAGAAAACAAAATATTATAGGTGACGGCACGGACCCACTGAGCTAAAAACTATTTGTTACTGGTAGGAACCTCCCGGTTACACCAGCCCACAGGGGATTATTGTGTCCGTCCGTCGTGCATTCAAAAATGGGAGGGGTGGGGCTGGGTGGGGAGGGGAGGGTGGGGAGGGGCTGGGTGGGGAGGGGCTGGGTGGGAAGTGGGAGGGGCTGGGTTGGGAGGGGCTGGGTGGGGAGTGGGAGGGGTGGAGCTGTGTGGGGAGGGACTGGTCACCCCGTGGTGCCCTTATAAAACTCAACGTTTAACCTACTCACGCCGGCTTGTGCCCGCCCTCAGTCGGCCATATTTGCGGAATACACCACGCCGCCGTTGACCCTGGCCATTGACCGAGCAACTCAACGTTCCTACCAGCTCCCTCCGCAGGAATGTGTTCAGAAGCGAGCTGGCCACCAATTGTGATAGCTCACCCAAGTGGCTTGTCAAGTGGACATTTATGGCAGCCTCATATGAATACACGCGTGGTGTTGATGCTGAATGTGGAGATAAAACCGGAAGACCCCGGAGAAAAATCCAGGCGACCACAGGGAGAGAGGCACGCAAACTCCAAATATAGAGCAGGCGTTGTCAGGGTTGGGATCGCACCCACGACCTCCTGTGCACCAGGCGAGGTAGTTAACATCTCACCACCGTGATGATGGATGAGACATGCAAACTCCAAATATAGAGCAGGCGTTGTCAGGGTTGGGATCGCACCCGCGACCTCCTGTGCACCAGGCGAGGTAGTTAACATCTCACCACCGTGATGATGATGAGAGAGACGCAAACTCCAAATATAGAGCAGGCGTTGTCAGGGTCTGGATCGAACCCGCGACCTCCTGTGCACCAGGAGAGGTAGTTGATATCTTTGGGGGCTTTGACAGCAGCATGATGATGATGACGATTGGGGGGGGGGGTGTCCTCACTCGTCGTGTTGTCGGTCGGGGGGGCGGCACGTCAGGGGGACCGCACTCAAGGCCATCAGGGGCAGCCCAGTGGCTCGTGGGGCCTTGCGATGGAGACCGATTTCAGTGTTCAGTGGTGACACTGCAGTGGCAGCCTGCGAGAAGACCACGTGACTGCAGAACAGCTGCGGCGGAGGAGGGCAGCCGCTTCACGCACTCTCCTCCAACTCATAATTGTATTTCACAACTATCATGAATTGCATTTCACCATTATCAATTGTCCTCCACTCGTCGTCATAGTCAGATGTCGACTTTTCAAATACAACAACAACAACAACAAGGAGGCCCCCGTGTCAGAGTGCAAGGAAGTTTAATAGAACTTGAGGGACACATCAAAGACTTTGCGGTTTAGGATTACGTGTAACCCACGTGTTACCCACGTGTGACCCACGTCTCACGGATTTTACTGCCGCACAGTGAAAACGTTCATTGCATATTCAGAGCCGAGCTCGTTGGAACACAGATGCTAAGCGGAGTTGAGCCTGCTCACTGGCCTGGATGGGCTAAACAAATAGGGAATAGGGCATGACATCCTATTCATCAGCACTCTCCCCCCCCCCCCCCTCTGTGTCGTTCGGTGTCTCAGTGGAGACACTCTCCGCTCTGTGTCTCAGTGGAGACACGGTATATTTTACTTTTAACAGGATACAATGTAGGCCTGATTGGTACTAAATTGTTAAACAAAGACTCGACTTGTAACATTATTACAGATTTTAAGATACAAACCCGCACATCAACAGATGAGAATGATAAATAGTTAAATACATTGCATTGTACTGAAATGCAATTTTTTTTTTACCATTAATATTGGTACTCGATCTGGACAATCCGTGTACAATAACCGATACATCACTTTTCCACTGGCACACCCAAGCCAAGCCAGCACGGGATGCTCACTATACGGGCTTGGTTTTCCCACTGGCTACTTGGCCAAGGCGAGCCGGAACCAAACCACGCTACGCTGGACTCACCAGACGTCTGATTCTGGCTCGGGACCAAGCAGGGCCAGGGCTAACGTTAAATAAGCAGAATGACTCCGATTCTTAAATACTTATTTACTTAGTGCACGGTCTTTGAGTTGTACGCCTTTTGGCGTCATCTGGTCCGACACCAATGGAGACTAGGCTCTAAGAAAAGCTGTCTCGGGTGTGGACCAATCAACTTCAAGGACAGTGCATATCATTATCATCATCAGAGTTGTTTCTTTTTGTTTGCATTTTGACTGCTTGTGTTGTGGTTATTGCAAACATGATGCCTTGTATACAGGTGTCGGTTTTTGTACCAGTTGAAAGGGTAAAAACCTATTACTATACTCACCCTTTTTAATCCAAGAGAGCCCACACAGAGTCATATGGCTCTCGTTCAAGAGGGTCCATGCCGCCGCTACACTGCGTGTTTTTACTCCTCAGATGTCTTCAGCCAATTAATGACGAGTCGAAGTTGCTTACGCAAGTGGGGAGGATACCAGAGCACCCGGCGAAAGCCCACACGCGCGTTTGAGGAGGCAAGACCGAGGGCAACACTTTGTACCCCGTACAGATGGAAACGGATGGCGATTAACCCACTCGCTGTCACGCCTTCTCCCGGCGAACCGGGGTGTGGCACCTCCTCGACCCCCACCCAACCCACTCGGCCTCCCCACAGTGCCGGATGTGCAGGCACGTGCCTCCACTGCTTCCGCAGTGGGGAGGAAATAACCACGAGTCCTGCCGGGCTGGCTTAGCACGGCCCCCAGCCAGAGGTCGCAACCGGGTAGCCGATACCCGTACCCTACCCGATACCCGGCTACCCGTACCCGGCTGGGTACGGGTACCCGTTTGCGACCCTGGTGCGGCCGGGTACGGGTACGGGTAAGCCGTGAATTACAGGTGAGTAACTGTTTGTCACTCATTTCCCAACGTCTTGTCTCTTCTCACAATTCAAGTTCCTAGAATCAACCCACCCGCGCCTGCAACATGGCTTCATCACAGAGGTCGCAATCAGGTACCCGATACCCGTACCCTACCCGTACCCGGCCGGGTAACGGGTAGGGTACGGGTACCCGTTTGCGACCCTGGTGCGGCCGGGTACGGGTAAGGAATCAAAACCCGTTTGCGACCTCTGCCCCCAGCACAGCTCAGTTGCGCAGTGGAAAAGATCGGACGCGAGGTCGCTGAACCGCAACGATTGGAGGTGGTCGAGCAGCCAATCCGCTTCCGAGAATCTCCGATCACGTGGTTCTCGCAGAGCCGATTAAAAAAACGAGAACACGTCACAAACGGCGAATTAAACATCGACGGTGGCATCCGATTGGTTGAGAGCCGTCACCCGACTGCCCGTAGTCTTGCCCCGCGATTGGCTACGCGGCGGTAACCGGCGGAAGAAGTCGACCAATCGTGCGCCGACGTCACGGTCCAATTTGCCAAATACAGGTACAGGGACTCCTCTACTTACGAACTAGTTAGGTTCCAGAGGTCTGTTCGTAAGTCCATAAGTTCGCAAGTCCAACTTTACACCTGTCGATTCCAAGCGTGTTGTACGGCGTGTACACTAAACACGGGGAAATAGCTTTAAAAGTTGTAGTCTCCTGCAGATGTAGATGCCACTGGTTCTTCACGTTCTGCAGATGTAGATGCCACTGGTTCTTCACCTTCTGCAGATGTAGATGCCACTGGTTCTTCATGTTCTGCAGATGTAGGTGCCACTGGTTCTTCACCTTCTGCAGATGTAGATGCCACTGGTTCTTCACGTTCTGCAGATGTAGATGCCACTGGTTCTTCACCTTCTGCAGATGTAGATGCCACTGGTTCTTCACGTTCTGCAGATGTAGATGCCACCACCGCCATAAATTGCACGGCGGTTGAACTTACGACTCTCGGTCCGAACAGGCGACTGGACATACGGACAGGTTTGTTCGTATCTCTGAAAGTTCGAAGGTCGAATGTTCGTAAGTAGAGGTTGGTCTGTACAGTATTGCACCTCACAAATTACTCAGCTGGGTAAAGCCACGTGGTAAAATCGCCACCCTACCGACAGACAAAAACGTGCCCGTGAAATATAATAATTTCCTTCACGACACAGCCTTTGCGCTATAAGAACGGCGTGAATATCAAACGCACTCGATGATTTTAACATTTTTTTTAAACGCTTTTCAACCCGCCGTGGTAATGCCAAAGAGGTATTTGCGCGTACGATTCCGCTGTCTCGCAAATAATCAAATTTCATTGTTGAGCGGTAAAATCTCATTATGCTTGTATAAAACTACACGGTAAATACGTTTTTTTGGGGCGGGGGGGCTAAAGAACACATGAACATTTTAGCGGCAGCTATTTCCGAAATAACTTTTTGTTCCCGCCAAAATATTTCCCCGGACCCCCCCCCCCCCTCCGACCACCTCCTCCTTACACACACACACACAGGTACTTTAAGACAAATACATTCTGACAATAATAGTTATGGAACACCACCAAATTACACGCTGAAGCGTTCAACAGTCCCCGGTTACATTAGGACACGTAGACAAAAAACTGTTCATCGTGTGACCACCACTCTCCGACCACTCAACAGTAACGCAAATTAACGCAAATTCACTCGAGTTTACACTGTTGCGTGCTAACCGTTGTTATTCTTAGGCGAATCTTTACAGGAACGTTGGTGCGCGTCGCTTTACATTTTAATTATCCTCACATCTCACGACGATGACGACCTTCGGACATAAAAAAAAACAACCAATGTTCACGCACCAAAGTCGATTCAATTTTTGGCACCCGGCAATCGAATTGAAGTATCGGCGATCAGTCGATTTCGGGTGGTTCTCAACATTTTCTGGGCTACCCGTGTCAGCCTCCTTGTTCAATTTTGTTTCAACCGAGTAACCCCCTTGTCTGACCCAACATGGTTCTGAGAAATTAACGTGTGAACGACGAACGTCAACCTTTGAAGCCAGTTTGTTTTTTCTTCCATTTCGTGAGGAATCCTAACTGGCTCGTAACTGCGCGCAAATTAAAAAACGAATGTCAACGCAAGCGTGGCGTGATGTGGTCGCTGGCTACTCTGGGAAAACCACGTTGTTTGCGATAATTGAGCTTAAGAAAATAATATCCAGGGCCTACCTTGGCTCCTCCCACCCTCAACCAGTATATATACAAGGATTGTTTTCTTGGAATTTCTCTCACTTGATACAGCTATCGTGCTGTGACGGTTTCACCTGAAGACGGAAGCTTGTGTTGCCTCCGAAACGTCGTGATTTTTATTTTATTTTTTATGTTACTTTTATTAATTTAAATTTTTTACCCACGTGACTTTACCGAAAAAACCTAAGAATATGAATCCTTGCAGTCACGAAAGCTTCAAATCTAGAATTAAGAAAAGTCTTTCATATCGTTTCGAAAGGTCATTAATATCGGTCTAAGTTTACCATATTGGATTTAAATGTTATCGTAGTTACTTTATATTGCCATGAGGTCAAAACATAAACAAATTAAAAGGGACGGAATATCCCGAGTGTCACAAAAGCTTCGGGGGGGGGAGGGTGGGGGGGGACACACCACTGACCAGGACACGGCCATTAAGAAACAACCACCACCGCCAACACCACCAGCGGTCGTTTGGTGGCTTCAAGTGTCACGCATACAATTGATCCACGAGGCTTGAAAACCCAGACATTTCCGTGATTCGGGACCACAACCGGATTGAAGTAATCCTCTACTTCATCTTTCCCCAACGCTGTGAACGGCAGCATTCTCTTGTGGCTTCAGGGCTGTCCGCGAGCCAATTGCAGGCATCAAGCTTGTTGAAGCTTTGTTTGTTGTAGTACGGAGTTAGACTGATGGCTTTAATATAAGTTGTCTTGTGGTTGTTGTTGTTTGACTTGCATCCCACTGGGATTTTTGCACGGTGCTTTTTCTGGAAGATTTTGCTGTTTTTTCCTGGATTTTTCTGTTTGCGCATAGTCACTTTAAGATGTTTTCTTGTTCATGTTTTTGTTTTTTGTTTGTTGCGGTTGCACCCGATTCAAGAGCCGAATGGCTCACAAATAAATGAAAAAAAAATGTAAAACTTAAGCGCAAGAATCGGGATAAAAATTTGACGCCGCACTGTAGCAGAGTTGTCAAATGTCGCGAGACAATTACTCGCCAGCAACGACAGCGGTGGGTGCCACTGCTGAAGCGGTCATGAACCGGCCACGTGCGTTCACCACGTGCCAAGTTTATTAATCGGCTGCGTCGGGTGGAGGAGGGGTATCCGACACAACGTTATTTATGCGACCCGACCGGGAAAAACTAATTACGGAATAAAAGTAGCCGATTCTCAAAACGCACAGCAGACGCTTCCTTTATCGTAAGCGTTGTTGAACTATCACTGACGAAGGTGCTGAGATTTATTATAAATCTATTAAGCGGTGGATCGTTATTACCCTGCACCAGTTGAGTGATCATTAGTCCGGGCGGTGGTGCGAGTTAAGATCGATCAGCTCACAATCTCAAGTTTCAAGTTCAAATCCTGGTCACGGGTGGACTTGGATAATCATCCCCGCAAGGCCTACAAAACAAGTGCCACGTTGAGGAAAGTCGAACACTCGTCCGACACGAATGTCAGAATCACAATCTTTCATTTTTTTCCATCAGAATCTTTATTTAGACTCGAGGAATCCGATCAACCTATGAATCTCTTTAATCACAGATGTCCAGGAGGCAGAGGTCGCAAACGGGTTTTGATTCCTTACCCGTACCCGGCCGCACCAGGGTCGCAAACGGGTACCCGTACCCGGCCGGGTATGGGTAGCCGGGTATCGGGTAGGGTACGGGTATCGGGTACCTGATTGCGACCTCTGCCAGGAGGTTCACAGATTAATTTCTGCCCACCGACACAGCATAGGCAGGGCACTCATCCAGCAGTGGATTAGCAAGGTGATGTAAAGTATTATTATCGTTATTATGGGAGGAAAACCGTGCGCTTGGAGAAAATCGAATCCAACGTGGGGATAACACACCTCAAACAATCCCATACACAGGAAGAGCAGCACACCACTTGCTAATTTTACTCAACCGAGTCTCAAGACTTCTATTTTTCCAGGAGGATCCTGCCTTGGGAACGATGGGCGAAAAATGTGCACTTATTAATGGCATTGGCCAAACATCTCATTGTAGCAGCGCCCGCCTGAGGCTCAACAACAATAATATCATTATTAAATACGGAATAAAATGCCGAGTTCATTGGCGTTGGCATGTGGTTAGCAAACTGGACTTGCAATCCAGAGGTCACTGGCTAGAACTCCCGGGGCAAGGCAACCGAGGAAAAAAAAAAGGTAAGCTTGTAAGTTTTTAAATCCCCCCCCCACCTCCTCCTCCTGCCACTTGTGTCAACCGAGCAACATCGAGGGGTATGAGGCAGCTAGCTCAGTCGACGACCGGCAGGTCGCGTGCGACGGGCTAAAAGTGTGGGTGAACTCCCGCCTCTCCCGAGTGTGACGGAGGAGGATTGAACTCCCTCCCTGGCGGGGGCCGCCTCTCGCTCGGCCTGCAGTGGAGGCCCCTTATTTCCCCACTCGCTTCTTTAGAAACGGACTTTGTGTGTGTGTTTAGCTTGCCTTCCCTTCCTGCGCACCTCCGATTAGCGCGGTGGTGGTCTACGCACGGTCCGAAAGAAGTTCCACGTACATACATAGGTACATACGCCAGCAGTGGTGAGAGCAAGACATTGCAGGGCTGCCCCTTTACCGTATGGCTAAGACTAAAGCTATGGCTACTGGTTAGTGTAAGTGCGAGGCTTGCAGAGATTAATGCTCGGGCTCGGGTTAGGCCTAGAGGTAAAGGCTGCAGAGGCTTTAGTCTTCAGGCTTAGTGCTAGGGATTAGGGCCAGTGTGAAAGCGAGTCCTCAGTGCCTCTTAAAGACGCAACCTAAAAATAATTATCTTTATCTTCGAGATGAATCAGTATTCTGTCACAGGACCGTGAGTGATATCGGTGGATTTGGAGAGGCCTTAAATCCAGCATAGGGTCGACCATAGCTGATGATGATTTCAGCCTTAAATCCAGGATAGGGCACTAGTTTAAGCTTACGTTAATGAATTACAAAAAACAAACTTTTAATTGACGGTTATTACGTTGTACAGCGCACTGCGCTACAAACCCGGCTACCCCCTTTTGGTTCAGATTCCCAGCAACGGGTGACATTGGGGGCGCGTGACTCCTCACGTGGTCCTGGGTGCCGCCCCCGTTCACCAACTCACGCTCACCCCGGGTGTGGTGAAGTATGGCCAAACAGACAGCACCCAGGACTGGCACGGCACGGGGAGGCCTTCATCCAGCAGCGGATTGACAAAGGGGCCGAAGACACGCGGTCGGGCACGCCGTTGCGTTTCGACAAGCGGACGGGCCTGAAACACGCGGCCTGTAAAAGAACGGCAGCTCACAGAAAGCTTTGCTTCAAGCAAGCCTGACCCCTGCCACTGATGAGACGCTGAACGTCGAAAACCGGCCCAGGGTTTTGCTCGTCTTGAATCAATTCTCCTGAAATGATGCTCTCCCAGCAGACGGCACGGCTGATGGGTTGGTGTAAGAATCACTTTTATTTTGCACGTGGAGAGACGGATAGACACGAACGAGACATGGTCCGCTTATTTATTTTGTTGCTCATTAAGTGCGAGATAAGTGCTGCCCCCTACCACGTGGATGGAAATTCACTTGAAGGGATCTCAAGGGTAGTTCTGCAATGTCCGCTTCTGCGGGCCGTCTCTCTCACTGCTCTGCAAGGTTTCCAAATGGATTCTAAGTATCGCGACAAAAAAAAACACCGTTTTTGCGTTTTTCTTTTCATTGTTAACCCAATTTTTCATTCACTCCCCCACACACAGTCGCGCACATTCAGATTCTGACCGAGGCAAGGCGGCGCTAACTAAACCTGCTGCTCACTTGCTGCTCGTTAAAGACTGCCCGTTAATTCCTTCCACCATGCAGCCATCCATCACTCGGTGACAGCATCCAATCCTTCAAACTTCCAGCCCTTCTAGGGCTGCCAGAAAGTTACGGCCGTCGGCCGGTCAACGCCGTCTGACCGTTCGATTGTCTGCTCGTCGGACTGTTTGCACGGCTACCCTCCACAGAAGATAAAAACATCATTAGACCCCCCACCGCCATGTAAGGCCGTCTGATCGTTAGCCTGTCTACGCAGTGGACTACCCATTATATTGGATGCCGATTAAGGATGATGGTTAAGACTGTCCATCCGATAAACTAGATGCTCGTTAAGATTCTCCGTCCACGTGTTATACCCATCCACCCGTTAGCTTGGCCACCTGCTAGGCCGCTGGTTAGACCGTCTAGCCCAGGGGTCGGCAACCTACGGCTCCGGAGCCGCATGCGGCTCTTTACGGGCTGCTTCTTGACGATATGTACGTATGTACAGTATGTACTCAGATGCATTGCGGCTCTTGAAATACTGAATTTTGTACCGAATTGGAAAGAAATGGCTCTTCTTGTTATTTTGGTTGCCGACCCCTGGTCTAGCCATTAGGCCGTCCGCCCGCTACACCGTTAGCTCGTTAAACTGATGGTTAGACCGTCCACTCATCGGACAACTCACTCGTTCCACCGTTTGATTATAAAACCACCTGCCCTTGTTGACTATTCACTCGCGAGTTCATCTACTCCTCTTTACACGCCGGCGGTCAGATCACCTGCTCGACTGGACCAACCGCTCGTTACACCGTCCACCCGTTAGACTGATGGTAAGACTGTCCCGCACCCGTTAAGACTGATTTTGAGACCGCCCGCCCGCCCGCCCGCTAGTCAGTGTCCGAGTCACAGGGCCGAGGGGACGAGTCCTCCGAGGTGGCCGTGAGCTCCGTGTCCACAAACACCTCCTCCTCATCCGCCTGCACGGAGGGGACCGCCACTCCGTTACCCTCCTCCTCGTCCTCATCGTCGTTAGCACCCCCCACGGCGGCGGCGGCGGCGACGTTGGCCGTGAAGTTGCCGGCGGTGGCGGTTGTGGTGGGGGGGGAGGGCGGGGGGAGGGGAGGGGGTGGCAGGGGGGAGAAGGGCGCCGTCGAGTCGGGGCCGGACGCCTCGCTGCTGCTGCTGGTGGAGCTGGCGCGCCACACTAGGTACACGCACACGCACACAAAGACAAAGATCCCCCGTATAGCCTTAACAAACTGTTGGGGCATTTGCTGTTAGCGAACAGCACCTATGAAGGCCCGCACGGCACACGAGGGGGTGGGTGGCCAGCACCACGCCTGGCCGTCTTTGTCTCCCTAGTGGTGATGTTTACACACGACACCAGCTACTCATTTGAGGCTGAGTCGAGCTAGGGGAGGCCCAGCACCAATTCAGATAATCGTCACTGGTGTTGACCGTGAGCAGGAATCGAACTCGGGTCAACGGGTTGGTAGCGCAGCGCACTGACCACGACACTACTGCTCCCCACACGCATGCGCACACACACGCACAGGCACACGCACGCACGCAGATACGCACGCACACATACACACACGCGCACACGCGCACACGCACGCACGCTCACACGCACACACGCACGCTCGCACACACGCACGCACGCTCACACGCACACACACGCTCACACACGCGCACACACACACGCTCACACACACGCTCACACACACGCTCACACACACGCTCACACACACACACACGCTTACACACGCGCACACACACACGCTCACACACGCGCACACACACACGCTCACACACACGCTCACACACACGCTCACACACACGCTCACACACACACACACACACACACGCACGCACGCACACACACACACACCGTGGCGCGGGGACGTTTGGCAGCTGGGTCCCATGGAGGACACGGACGAGGTGGCCGACGTGGCGGTGGAGGAGCACGAGGAGGAGTCCGACGCGGACGCCACGGAGGGAGACGAGGGCGAGTTGAGGAAGACGTCGAGGGCCTCGTGGTCCGACACGTCGAGCAGCTCCACCTGCTCCAGCAGGTCGACGTTCACCTCCATGGAGGAGACGCTGCCCAGCGGCTCTGCCGAGACAAAGATTCCCACCCGCCGCCAGAGAGCCTTCAACGTGGCCGCGTGGGGCGAGCATGGTGAGCGTGGCGAGCGTGGCGAGCGTGGCGAACGTGGTGAGTGTGGTTAGCGTGGCGAGCGTGGTGAGTGTGGTGAGCGTGGTGAGCGTGGCTGCGTGGGGTGAGCGTGGTGAGCGTGGTGAGCGTGGTGAGCGTGGTGAGCGTGGCTGCGTGGGGTGAGCGTGGTGAGCGTGGTGAGCGTGGTGAGCGTGGTGAGCGTGGTGAGCGTGGCTGTGTGGGGCGAGCGCCGACAGTTCACGTAGCCTTAAAGTGCACATAGCTTGGCACAAGCGCCGTGGCGACGCCACCGCAACTTACTGGCGAATGGCGGTTGTTGTTCAAGTGGTTGTACTCTACTACGAGCGTGTACGCGTCACCACGGCTGCGTACTACAGGTGTGTGCGTGTCACGGTGAGGTGCGTGCGTGTCACGGTGCGGCGTGCGTGTCACGGTGAGGTGCGTGCGTGTCACGGTGCGGCGTGCGCCTCTCACGCCGCGTGCCGCCCCCGGCGCTGTGCAGCTGCAGCACGCCGGTGGAGAGGTAGTGCTCCACGTCCTGCTGGAACGCCTCCTCGAAGAAGCGCTGGCGCTCACGCAGGCGCAGCGCGTGCGACCGCTCTGCCTCGCAGCTCCGGCGCACGTGCTCCCCCTCCAGCTCCACTGGGGGGGGGGGGGGGGGAGTGACATCATCACGTGCTCCCCCTCCAGCTCCACTGGGGGGGGGGGGGGGGGGAGTGACATCATCACGTGCTCCCCCTCCAGCTCCACTGGGGGGGGGGGGGGGGTGACATCATCGGAGCCAGCGTCAACGTCGCCTGCCCGCGGGTGTTGTTGCGATGAATTTCTATTCGCCGTCTTGTTTTAGACATTTTGGTAACCCAGGCCACTGGGGTGGTGGGGGGGAACTGCTTAATGTACAGGGGCAGTGTTGAGTCTATGGGCAGTGCTGGGTCTCTGGGCAGTGTTGAGTCTATGGGCAGTGCTGAGTCTATGGGCAGTGCTGAGTCTCTGGGCAGTGTTGAGTCTCTTGGTAGTGTTGAGTCTATGGGCAGTGCTGAGTCCATGGGCAGTGTTAGTCTCCGGGCAGTGCTGAGTCTATGGGCAGTGTTGAGTCTATGGGCAGTGTTAAGTCTATGGGCAGTGTTGAGTCTATGGGCAGTGTTAAGTCTATGGGCAGTGCTGAGTCTATGGGCAGTGTTGAGTCTATGGGCAGTGCTGAGTCTATGGTGTAGTGTTGAGTCTATGGGCAGTGCTGAGTCTATGGGCAGTGTTGAGTCTATGGGCAGTGTTGAATCTATGGGCAGTGCTGAGTCTATGGGCAGTGTTGAGTCTATGGGCAGTGCTGAGTCTATGGTGTAGTGTTGAGTCTATGGGCAGTGCTGAGTCTATGGGCAGGAATCGTAATTGTGCACAGGAAGGAGGGAGAGAGAGAAGACTGGGAATGAAGAGGACACGAGGAGGGGTCATGGAAGGAGAGGAGAGAGGCGAGGTGGGACAAGACCACAGAGAGATTTAAAGTGACGTAACGTGCAGTACGGCAGCAGACGGCCATCAGCCCCCACCCCCGGCCCTCTGGACTCCCCCGGTGCATGACCCCCATGTTAGAAAACTGACCGTGGAAGGAGCTACCACAGAACTACATCCGAGATCCCGATAAGCGACCCCCTGTCCACAATAAAGGGGCGGCACGTGTCTGTGCACCGTCCTGCGGAGAGAAATGCTCCGAACAGAGCGGTCAAACCGATACGGGAAATTTTCTCTGCCGTGGCAAAGCCAAATTAAGTGGAAAACGAACTAAAATAAAACTAAAATAAAAATGTAATTCTACCTACGTGGACTTTACCGAGAGAACCAAAGGAGTATGGATTCCTGCAGTCACGAAAGCTTCAAATCAAGATTGGAAAAGGAACGTTAATTATGGGACAGCTTTTCCCGTGCAATCATTGATGACCGAGCTGAGTCCATCAACTCGCGACACTTAAGAGAATCCGGTTTAATCGCAGGTGGCTGAAACCCGGGCTCAAACCCAGGTTCTTCGCAGTGCCGGCACAGCTCTATTCTCTCCGAACGATTACACTGGTCAACAAAAAAAAAAATTCTGGCCTGGACTTTTGCAGCTGTTCTAGACTAATTTCAGGGTGCTGATTCCAAATCTCATTTTTATGCTATCGGCATACCCCATTTTCATTGATTTTACCCTAAATTAACTGTCACTTATGATTGCAAGTTGTTGCGAGTCAGTGACTGCTTTAGCGTTAGAATATGGCGCTGTATTTTTAGTATAGTGTGTTTATAATATCATTTAATGTAGATATCCACATTTATTTAATATTTTTCTTCTGCAGTTTTTATTGAAAATGCAATATTTGATATCTCAAAAACCTGATGCGATAGACAAAAACTGATGCCAGATTTGGAATCAGCACCCCAAAATGACCTTAGAACCGTTGGAATACCTTATTCCAGAAAAAGTGTGTTGACCAGTGTTATGAGCGCGAGAGAGAGCATGAAAGGCGAAGCCACCCGTGGCTTCAATCCAGTATTCTCAGCGGTGCCGGCTCACTGTCTCTGACACGGCCATCGTTATTACCACGCTTGTTTGCCCGTGGAGGCCTCACCGAGGATTCAATGATGTCTTTTAGCAGGGGTCCTACCAAGTTTTCACAGCGGAAGGAGGGGGGTAGTCTTTCATCAAAGGTCCTACCAAATTTTCACAGTGAGGGGGAGGGAGGGTATTCTTATCACCGTTGGGATGTTTTAATCGATATCAGTTACATCGTATTTTGTTGAGCTCTGCCAGTAAACCGGAGAACCCGGAGGAAACCCATGCAGAACAGGGAGTGGAATACAAACTCACTCACGCTGCAGAACAGGGAGTGGAACACAAACTCACTCACTCACGCTGCAGAACAGGACGCAAACACACTCCACACAGAGAATCGCCCGAGTCTAGAATCGAACCCAGGTCCTTCTTGGCGCGAGGCACAAGCGTCAGTGCTTCGCCACTCTGCCGCCCAGGTACTTTCTCAACCTCATTGAGGGAAAAAAAAAAAGAGACACCCAGACTCTGGGCTTGAACCCAGGTTTTCTTACACGATTCTGGCCCAGGTGTCTTTTCGACATGGCCCTTACGAATCCACCGACGGAGTATTTCGACGTCTGAACCAACCCACGTCCGCGACTGAAATGTAACTCTTACGGCTCACCACACGCGCACTCAGTTATGCAATGTAAGAATCAATTGCTTGCGATTCGTACCAAGCGACGGCTGGAGGCAAAACACTGCAGCCGTCCAAGATTCCGCACCCGCGACCACAAAACTCAAACGATCGATTGTGGACTGAGATCTTGACCCAGGATTAAGCCGCGTCCGTCCGACACTGCAACGGACGGCGGAACGTTGCATCCCTTGAGACGATGATGACGACGACGACGACGATGGTGACAATGATGAGAGCACTGCGCTAAGAACTCGGCGACCCGAGTCCGATTCCTGGGCCGCCGCTAACATCAGTGACGCGTGATATCCGAACAATGCCTGGGGAATCGCCCCTACCCCTTCAGAAACCCACATTGACCAGCGTGGCGAGGTATGGTCAAACATCCACCCGTGACCGACACGACGTGTGGACAGATACATGCAGCAGTAGACAGCCAAATCTACTCTCATATACTTTCAGCCTCCGTCTGTCTCTGTGTCTGTCCCAAACGTGCGAGTGTGCGGTGGTGGTACGTCAACTACATCCCCACGCTGGCGTCACCCCGCCTCCCCCGAGCAACCCACCAACCCCTCCACATGCGCGGTGTACACCGCAGAGCCGTACGGGCGAATCGGGGTGACTGCCCTGGGCCCCGCGCTTTGAGGGGCACCCCGCACTTTGACGTCACGGTGTCATCAGGTGTACTACTTCCGGTTTAGTTTGAAGGCGTCGGGGGGGAGGGGGGGTGGGCTATCACGGCGTGAGTTGCCCCGGGTCCCACACCCCCCTATGGACGGCCCTGCTATACTGGATTATAAAAGTTTTGCTGGCTGGCTGGCTGGCTGGAGGGATGTAGGGCCATGTTCAAAGGACGTACAGGCTGCTAGTGGAAATATATATCATTATGATTACAGTACAGTATTTCGTATTGCAAATGATGATCATGACCATAATCACAACTGCTGTTGATAGTGACGATGACAACACCACTGCTGCCGATGATGACAACTCTTGTTTATAATCGTGACCGATGATGATGATATTCCTGACACCACGGCCCTTGATGATGACGACGATGACGACGACCACGACGACGACAGATGCACAGTCGACCTCGGTCAGGATTGGAACCCACGACTTTCAACCGGCAGCCATGCAACAGACCGGTGGACCATCAATAAGCACGGAACACGCAACACGGCACACACAAAGATCCGAGCTGTAGCCTTAACAGACTGTTGGGGAAAGTGCAGTTATAGCGAGCAGCAGCACCTATGAAGGCCGGGCACGGCCTTCATATGGTTGGCTCGTCCCGGGGCGGTTAAAGCCTCCCCGTGCGGCGAGGAGTGTCCCCGTATTCAGCCGGCACGAGAAAGGAAGAGAAATTTACGAAAGAGAGGCCGACCGGCTGTCAGGGCTGACGGAAGTGGGAGACGCGAGAGGATTTCACGACCTGCACTGCGTCAAGAGATCGCGGCTCGGTCGCAACGTGAAGCAGCTGACGTGCGCATTAACCGGTTGGCGCGGTGGGCCGACATTGCCGAGGCCCTGGGTTCGGATCCAGGTTTTGGGGCTCAGCCCGTGATGAAACTGGGTTCTCGAGTGCGGCGAGGTGAAGATGGATTCGCGCAGAGAGCCGTAGATCGACACAGCCGCGTGTTGCGGTTGAACCGGGTCCTCGTAGTGTGCCGATGGTCTCGGCCTGGTCGCCAATTACTCGCATAGAGAACCACAGGCTGACACGGAGACCAGTAGACTGCCATAGGGATGGACAGACTCGCACAGACCCTGGCTGTTATTAGACCTGGGTTCTCCAGTGTAGCGAGTTCATGAGTCTGGCCCTACCAATGACTCGCAGAGAGACCCATTTGTCAAGCGGCGGATTTCGTCCGCAGATCCCACCAATGCGACACCATCGTGTATGGAAAGCCAGGAAAAAAACAGAACCTGCAGAGTGCAGTTTAAAGAGGTGAGTTTTCAAGGCAGACGTAAACAGCTCCAACAACTCTGATTGTCTGATTAGCAGAGACAAAGCGCTGTTCCAAAGCCTCGGAGCTGCAATGGCAAAAGCCCAATCACCCCAGACTCAACGAGCCTTTACCCAGTTTGGAATAAATTGGGTAGGGAGAGAGGCGGTGGTGAGGGGGGGGCAGAGGAGGGGGGGAGGGTAGAAGGAAAATAAACGACCCCGGCTGACTAATCCGCATTAAAGCGGGGGCATCTCGGGGCTTGCTGAGTCACGCTGTCGTGCATCGCTTTTGTCCGCATCTTCTCACTCGCATCACCGCCTCTCTCCAACCCCTGCCCCGTCTCCTCCCTGCGTCTCTCCGCCTTTCCCCGAAGCCGGTCTCAATTAACCCCATCGCCTCTTCTCCACTCATCTTCACTGAGCTACTCCTGGTCCCGCCTCCTCATCTCCGCGTCTCTTTCTCCGCACGCTTGCACCGTGACTTGACCATGGATTTGTGTCGAGCTACGGGGTCTGTTTGCTCTGCAATGCGATATTAAAAGTGCGTCGTGGGGGAAAATGGAAGGAACCGGAACGAGAGGAAGACCTAACGGAGAATGGCTTGACAACGACGACGGCATTTAAGAGATTGATGCCAGAAAGGTGTGGCACTACTTTAGCATATTGGTACGATGACGACCACGACGACGAGAGGCGTCGTTGTCGTCATCAATGCCGAGATGTGCAGTGGACACCTATTGGGCTACCCGCCCATGGATCGTGATGATGATGATGCAATGTGTGGGAAGCGGTGGTGCACTTGTCAGCGGGCTGCAGTACAAATCCAGCCGCCTGAATTCGATTCCCATTCGCATCCACCACCAACACCATTCGCGAAATCGGTCCTGGGCCTCCACCTAGGTCGACTGAGCCTCAAAAGAGTACCTGGTGTGTACAAATATCACCAATGGGGATACAAAGACGGCCGGGCGTGGTGCTGGCCACCCACCCCCACGTGTTTGTGTCTATCTGCATATCTGCTGAACCCTGGTTCTAGGAGGGGCAGCATTTAGAAAACTTGCCCCATTGGGGCGCCGCGGTGGCTAGGAGATGTTAATTCCCTCGCCTGGTATGCAGGAGGTTGTGGGTTTGATCCCGACCCTAACGCCTGCTGCTGTATATTTGGAGTCTGCGTGTCTCTCTCTCATCATCATCACATTGGCTAGGAGATGTTAACTACCTCGCCTGGTATGCATATTTGCAGTTTGCACGTCTCGTGATTTTTTCTCCGGGTCCGTTTTTTTATTCCCCTCCTCATTTTGAATCGACATGCATTTCGAGTATTTGGCTGCTATACATTTCCACGTGATGATAAGCCACTTCGTTGAGCTATCATTTGCGGCCAGGTCGCTTCTGAAAAAGAGCAACATAGCTCAGTGGGGCCTTACCTGCTAAAATAAAAATAGTCTATAATTTAGTTGAGTATAAAAAGAAAGTTACACGGCTCAAACCACCATCGCCATTGCAATTTTTTTACAAGGACATGAGCCGCACACGACTCACCTCTCCTGCTTAGATCTTAGAATCACGTGTTCAAGAGTATCTGGCTGCTATAAATGTCCACGCGATAATAATCCCACTTCGTTAAGCCATCATTTGTGGCCAGGTCGCTTCTGAAAAAGAGCTACACAGCTCAGTGGGGCCTTACCTGGATTATATATAAAAACAACTTTTAAAATAGTTTCATTTAGATTCAAATGCCACGGCGGGAGATCGTATCGAGCAGAGACGCCCCTCCGGATTGCTCACCCCAGCGGCGCCATGTTACACCACGGCGTGGTCCAGTTTGTCGTACGAGTTAGCACTCAAGCGAGAAAGGAGAGAGTTGGGTTCTTTCGAGGAGCCGCGGCTTCTGAAGGGGGGGGGGGGGTCCCAACGTCGCTCTCGTGTCGAGTGTCCGTGCCGGGACACGCGACGCCGGATATAACGTTACCCCGCGACCCTGCTCGATGATCCCCAGTCGCTTTCAAACATGCGACGGGTCACTCACCCGGCGGTGCGAGTACACGCGGTGAAGCAAGCTGGCAAGCCAGTACACCAAGGGAGCCTCCAGCTCTGTTCTGTGGCTGCGGTGGCTAGGAGATGTTAACTCCCTCGCCTGGTATACAGGAGGTCGTAAGTTCGAGTCCGACAGCGTCTGAATGAAACACCACCAGGCTTGGAGCGTATAAGCCTGGTGGTGTTTCATTCAGACGCTGTCTTCCCGACAGACTTGTTCTTCACCTGAGGACGGCTGCTTGCGTTGTGGCCGAAACGTCGTGAGAATTATTTTATTGTGTTTTATTTTTATTATTTTATTATTTCCCTTCTACGTGACTTTACCGAAAGAACCAAGAAGATGAATCCCTGCAGTCACGAAAGCTTTAAATCGAAATTGAATTATTTTATTATGTTTTATTTTAATTATTTTATTATTTCCCTTCTACGTGACTTTACCGAAAGAACCAAGAAGATGAATCCCTGCGGTCACGAAAGCTTTAAATCGAAATTTTACGGGCTCCTGTATACCAGGCGAGGGAGTTAACATCTCCTAGCCACCACGGCCACAGAACAGAGCTGGAGGCTCCCTTGGTGTACTGGCTTGCCAGCTTGCTTCACCGCGTGTAGGACTTGAACTTACGACCTCCTGTATACCAGGCGAGGGAGTTAACATCTCCTAGCCACCACGACACCCCCTGGATAAATAAAACCGGCGCTCTCTGGAGCGTGCCGACTGCCGCACTGTGGTGGCAGCGTCCTCTGCAGAAGGAACCGCGAATACGTAGAAAAACAAACCGTGGAAAGTGCTTTAATGCAACTTGAAAAGACTTCTCCGGGGTTAAGGGAGCTTTGGAGAGAGCGCCGCGGATGAGATGTGACAGGCCGGCGACAAAATCAACAACAACAACAACAACAAATTGCTAGTGCAGCCCGGACTCAAAGGCAGCATGAATAAACACAACGTGAACGAAGCGTGTGTGCGTGTTGTGTCTGTGTGTATGTATGTATGTATTTGTTTCAGTATGTGTGTCTGTATGTGTTTCAGTATGCGTGTCTGTATGTATAAATGCATGTATGTGTTTCAGTATGCGTGAATCACAGTATGAGAGTGCGAGTGCGGATGTGTGCGTCTTTGTATATTGCGCTGCTAGCGACCAGCACCCTATGAAGGCCGGCACAGCACACGACGGGGTCGGTGGCCAGCCCCACGCCCGGCCACCTTTGTCTCCCCAGTGGTGATTGAGAGACACCGGCAGGCAGAGAGCCATAGGGAGAGAGGAGGAGGAAGATCTTTAGCCTGGATTTGAACCCGGGCAGGGAGTCGGCAGCACGGATGGCTGGGGAGGGGGGTGGGGGGAGGGGGGTAGGAGGTACGTTCCACACTATGGCCACATGTCCAGACGCTCCTGTCCAGTGCGGAAGGAGACGCGGGAGGAAAGGCCCAGAGGTCGCAACCGGGTACCCAATACCCGTACCCTACCCGATACCCGGCTACCCGCACCCGGCCGGGTACGGGTACGGGTACCCGTTTCCGACCCTGGTGCGGCCGGGTACGGGTAGGCCGTGAGTCACTGGTGAGTCACCGTTTGTCACTCATTTTGGGTAGGGTACGGGTATGGGTAGGGAACGGCTACCCGTAACCGGCCGGGTACGGGTACCCATTTGCGACCCTGGTGCGGCCGGGTACGGGTACGGGTAATGAATCAAAACCCGTTTGCGACCTCTGGAAAGGCCCCAACACGCACAGGCCAGGGGCTAAACACCCGAGAGCTCCATCCAATCGGGAATTAACAAACCCACTAATTGAATGCGTTAAGCACTGAAACACACAACAAGTGGGTCACGGAGCGGATCAATGAAAGAGGTTGACGGGCACACGCGGATCATCGCGGACTGGATGGAATGAACAACAAATGAAACGCATTAAATCCGGCTGGCCGAAAAACCACCATGGGTCGAGACAGAACGGAATGAAAGCATCAGTGGAATGGGAGAGCGTTGAAGGACCACACAGATTAGTCACAGATTAGTCACAGATTGGATGGAAAGAATGAATGGCAGTAGGCGAAATGCCACACAGGGACGAATGAGCAGTTGAACAAACAAATGGATGACAGTACGCTGAGCGCCACACAGATAGGTAATAGGATGTAATGAATGAATGAAATGGCGTATGCTGAAAGCTACATAGATGAGTCAGTGCGGTTGGAATGAATAAACTAATTATTGATTCAAATAGAATAGGTTACAGTGACACGGACGATTAAGAGACTGCATGCGTGAATGAATAAATGAATGAATCACAGTGGAGTAGTTTTTAAAACCATACAGTGGAGGGGGGCACGCCAATGGCAAAACGAATTAAACGCAGGAATAAAATCGTGAATCCATGAAGGAATCACAGTCACCCCAACGCACAGCAAAAGCAGCGTGAGAGAGTTGTGTGCTGAAGAGCGCGACCCGCTTGCAGCGTGCCAAGCCATGGAATAAAGAGGCTGGCAGGGCAGGCGGGGAAGTGTGTGAACGGTTGGGGTGGTGATGGGGGGGTGGTGATGGGGGGTGGTGATGGGGGGGTGGTGATCGGGGGGTGGTGATGGGGGGGGTGGTGATGGGGGGTGGTGATGGGGGGCTGGGATGGTGATGGCTGGGGTGGTGATGGCTGGGTGGTGGTGACGGACGTGGTGCTGACGAGGGAGTGGTGATGGTGGCGTTGTCTAAAGGGAGTGTGCTGATGACATGGGTGTGGTGATGTGAGGGTGGTGGCGGCGGCGATGGCTGTCGTGGTGATGGCAGGCAGTGCGTGATGTTGGCAAAGGGGGAAAAGCAACACGCACAAGGGGGGCCTTCTTCTTGCAGTCATCATCTGACTGCTGCTGCTGCTGCTCATGATGATGAAGGTAATGACCGGAACACAGAGAGCTCCCTGTGTGTGTGTGTGCGAGCACGTGGGACTGCGAGTCTCGCGGCGTTCATCGCAACGCGGATCGCGGGGACACACGCACACAAGCGTGCCCTCCCCACGTAACCCACACGCACACGCGCAGACACTTCCTGTCAATCCACTGCTGGATGAGGATACGCCCCATGCCAAGCGGTGGTGGCGGGGGGTGGGGGTTGTTTGACCGGACTTCGCGAGGCTAGACGCCGCGGGTTGGTGAAGGCGGGGAGCAGAGTTGTGCGAGCGTAGAAGTGCAGAACAGCAATGGATTTTGCCGGCACGGGGCTCCTTAATAACTCCTTTCTACCCTCGGCGCTGTTGACTCCGGCTCAAGACTGTGCTCTTGTCCTCTGCCGATGACTCTGCTAAAATGTATCGCTCTCTCTATATAAGATCCAGCGTCTTGAGATGCGGTTGCATTTAGACACTATGTAAATCAAACATTGCATTGTATAGTCACACAGAGACCCACGGACTCGCACAGAGACCCACGGACTCGCACAAAGACTCGCTGGCTCAGAAACCCATAGACTCACACAGATACCAGCTGGGTCAGAAACCCATAGACTCACACAGATACCAGCTGGGTCAGAAACCCATAGACTCACACAGAGACCCACGGACTTTCACAGAGACCGGCTGGGTCAAAAACCCATAGACTCACACAGATACCAGCTGGGTCAGAAACCCATAGACTCACAAAGAGACCCACGGACTTTCACAGAGACCGGCTGGGTCAAAAACCCATAGACTCACACAGATACCAGCTGGGTCAGAAACCCATAGACTCACACAGAGACCCACGGACTTTCACAGAGACCGGCTGGGTCAGAAACCCATAGACTCACACAGATACCAGCTGGGTCAGAAACCCATAGACTCACACAGAGACCCACGGACTTTCACAAAGACCAGCTGGGTCAGAAACCCATAGACTCACAGAGAGACCCACGGACTTTCACAGAGACCGGCTGGGTCAGAAACCCATAGACTCACACAGATACCAGCTGGGTCAGAAACCCATAGACTCACACAGATACCAGCTGGGTCAGAAACCCATAGACTCACACAGAGACCCACGGACTTTCACAGAGACCGGCTGGGTCAAAAACCCATAGACTCACACAGATACCAGCTGGGTCAGAAACCCATAGACTCACAAAGAGACCCACGGACTTTCACAGAGACCGGCTGGGTCAAAAACCCATAGACTCACACAGATACCAGCTGGGTCAGAAACCCATAGACTCACACAGAGACCCACGGACTTTCACAGAGACCGGCTGGGTCAGAAACCCATAGACTCACACAGATACCAGCTGGGTCAGAAACCCATAGACTCACACAGAGACCCACGGACTTTCACAAAGACCAGCTGGGTCAGAAACCCATAGACTCACAGAGAGACCCACGGACTTTCACAGAGACCGGCTGGGTCAGAAACCCATAGACTCACACAGATACCAGCTGGCTCAGAAACCCATAAACACACACAGATACCAGCTGGGTCAGAAACCCATAGACTCGCACAGAGTCCCTTAGACTCAAATAGAGCCCCAGATACTCAGAGAGACCCACAGACTCACACACAGAACCGACAGACTCAGAAGCCCTTTGATTAAAAACAGAGGTCCGCATAGACACACAGAGAGACTCGTAAACTCCATGTCCCTGTGTAAGTCAAGGCTCATGACATTCCTATCCTTCCCGGACTACGAGACCCAGCTGGAGCTTTCCTGGGTAGTTAAAGGACTTTTGTTGTCGCTATAATTGCCGAGCAAGTCATCGGGCGGGCATCTTCAGTGGGGGATGTGGGGGGGGGGCAATGAAGGAATAGGAAGTGGCAAGGGCAGGAGAGAGGAAGGGAGCGGGGTGGTGGGGGGGGAGATGGAGGGGGGGTGGGGCACACTCCCACGCCCACGGATGAGACGAGCGCTCTGTCGAAAAGCGGTGATTAATGGATGTCACTGTCTGGGAGCATTATGATGTAGGAGACGTGAAACGCACAGCCGTCAACTCAACATCCGACGTCTTCCTGCAACTCGCGGGGATTACGCGTGCGTGCGTGCGTGCGCGCAAGGCGGAGTGTGATATTGCGCGACAAACCCAAGTGATCTTGGGTTCGAGCCCTGGCAATGGATCATGCCAGTGGCGAGTGAAATCTCAACAAGTCCACGGCTTCTCTCCCCCCTCCTAGTTCCCCACTCAACCTTAAACGCGGTGTGTAGACACAAGCGCTGGGGTGACAGAGGTGGCAGGGTGTCCTTCTGGCCACACCAGCCACCCTCCCGGTTCATCGCTAACCCACGACACAAACACACACGCGCAATCACACGCACGCAACACACACTCGCGCACACACGCAATCACGCGCACGCACGCACACGCGCACACATGCAATCACACGCACGCACACGCCCGCACATGCAATCACACACGCGCACATGCAATCACGCACGCGCGCAGCGTAAACACCACAAAACACTGTCGGGTCGCGTGGCGCAGTAAACGCGACGTGGTTTACCGCCCGCACCATGCGGCCACGCAAATCACGTGCCGAGCGAGCGATGTGCTTTCTTTACGAGCCGCCGCTCCTCTCCAAAGGTCACGAACGTCGTAACCAGGGCTCGCGAATTAACGCGCGCCACTGCCCGCCGCCGTCGTTACCGTCGTTACCGTCGTTACCGCCGTTACCGTCGTTACCGTCGGTGGCGGCCGGATGTCGACGGAAAGATCCGTTGCAGGTTCCGTCGGTTTTGTTCCTGCCCCGGCGCTGTGAGATGACGAATCCGTTGGGGCAATCTCGCAGAGTTGGGAGCATCCCCCCCCAACTCACCCACCCCCCAGGCGACCCCCCCACCAACTCACCCACCCCCCCCAGGCGACCCCCCCCCGCACCAACTCACCCACCCCCCAGGCGACCCCCCCCCCCAACTCACCCACCCCCCAGGCGACCCCCCCCCCCACCAACTCACCCACCCCCCCGTTTTACGTAAATCTGTAGATTTCTGTGGCGGCAACTGGAATTTCATTGACGGCAAATAAGCCAAATATAAAATAGCAAAATGTTCTCTGCAGGCCGAGTCACCCTTGAAAAACGAGCCTCTCAACTAATCAGGTTTTACTCGATGCAATAAAACTTCTGGTTCTGAAACAAGTGTCACCAGAAAAATGGAATCCACGATTGAATGGAAGCGTGGTTCCAGAGTGTATCATTATAGGCCCAATAACCGTGCGCCGATGATATCCTATTATCCGCCGCTCAGAGTCCGTGTGTGGAATGAGCGCAGAGAAGCCTGCGCTGGCAAATCCCGGAGTCACAACCGGAGCAAAAAAACCACGGTGGTCTTCTTTACAGCGGCATCACGCATGAATCACGTATCACGTGTCGAATTTCTTTTGCACTGTACGTAGCCAACCGTGCGAATCGGAGGTGCGGAGGGAAGGTCAAAAAGCAGTTCAAAACAAATGAGTTTTAAATCGAGATGATTTAAAAGTGCATAGCTCCAGTGGCTTGCTAACATCGCAAAGAAGAGCGTTCCAGACGGCCGCAGAAGCGCATCTGAAAGCGCCGCGCGATGCGGTGACCAGCGCCTTTGTTCGATTGCCGAGCCGAAAGCCGCTGCCGCTGCTGCGATGATGACTGGCAGTCCGCGTGATGGTGGTTTATGCTCCTTGACGAGACCACCGAGGGGTTGTGGTTCGTTTTCGGCGAGCATTTCGTTTGTGACGAATGCGACCTTTTAAAACACCCGTCACGCACAGGTGTTTCTCGTCAGCGCGAGACGTGGGAATTGACACACGCGCACGCTCACGCACGCGTACATACGTGCGTGAGCACGCACACAAGGTCGGTGGCACAATGGAATTGCGATCCAGGGGTCACCAGGTTAGATTCCATTACCCGGCGCGCCAGTTAAAACAATGGGAGTAAGTTTCCTGAATTCCGCCTCCCCCCCTCCAACAGCTGCCTCTGTCCACCCAGCAGCTGGATAATTTGGGTTTACCCCGTACTCTACCCCACACTCGACCCCACACTCTACCCCGCACTCGACCCCGCACTCGACCCCGCACTCGACCCCGCACTCGACCCCGCACTCGACCCCGCACTCGACCCCGCACTCGACCCCGCACTCGACCCCGCACTCGACCCCGCACTCGACCCCGCACTCGACCCCGCACTCGACCCCGCACTCGACCCCGCACTCGACCCCGCACTCGACCCCGCACTCGACCCCGCACTCGACCCCGCACTCGACCCCGCACTCTACCCCACACTCTACCCCACACTCTACCCCACACTCTACCCCACACTCTACCCCACACTCTACCCCACACTCGACCCCACACTCGACCCCGCACTCGACCCCGCACTCTACGCCACATGCAGTGGGGGAAAAGCGTGGATGCCCCCCCCCCCTCTTCCAACACTTCTGGTCAATGTGGAAGAGTAGACCAAATACCCTCTTAAAGTTCGCTTTGCCCAAGCCCTTCCACCAGCAGTGGCGTGAGAAAACAATTGCAGGACTGCAACTTTACCTTTTTTTTACACGCGCACACACACACAAAGACAAAGATCCCCCATATAGCCTCTACGGGATTTTGGGGGAAGTACAGTTAGCGAGCGCCTATGAAGGTCGGCACGGCATACGAGGGGGTGGGTGACCAGCACTACGCCTGGCCGCCTTTGTCTCCCCAGTGGTGATGTTTACACACCTCATCAGGTACTAATTTAAGGCTAAGTCGACCTAGGGGAGGGCCAGGGCTGGTGCAGACATTCGCCATTGACGTTGGCCGTGAACGGGAATTGAACTCGGCTCAACCACTACATCACAGCTTTCTACTGCACACAAAGACAAAGATCCCCCGTATAGCCTTAACGGACTATGGGCAAGTGCTGTGAGCGAGCACCTATGAAGGCCAGGATGGTACTAAACTAAACTACTTTAAATGTTAGTAGGCAAGGCTCACTCGGCTACAGAGCTCTTTTTCAGAAGCGACCTGGCCACAAATGATAGCTCAACAAATTGGCTTATCACAAAGAAATTTATAGTAGCAGCCAAATACTATAAACGCGCGTTTATAAATGTGGAGGGAAAAACCGGAGGACCTGGAGAAAAATACACGCGACCACGGGGGGAGAGAGACACGCAAACCCCAAATATACAGCAGGCGTCAGTACAAGCGTCAGGGTCCGGATCGAACCCGTGACCTCCTGTATACCAGGCGAAGTAGTTAACATCTCACTGGCCACCCACCCCCACGCCCAACCGCCTTTGTCTCCCCAGTTGCGATGGTTACTACACACTGCACCGGGTACTCATTTGAGGCCGAGCAGACCGAGTGTATCGTACACACACTCACACCCGCATACTCACACCCGCACACCCGCACACTCACACACGCACATCCGCAGCAGCAGCAGCAGCAATTGCGCACAACGCTTCGTTTCAGCCGAACCTGCCCGCGTCGGCGACCCGAAAATTATCTCCGCATCCGGCGTACCGCTCAGCCGTGTCCACCACGGTGCCGCGTCACGCGCCTTCCCACCTCGGGCCTACCAGCGTTGGCGGCGGACAATATTCGGCGACTGAACCGAGCGCCGGGGTCTGGCGGTGGCGGCGCCGTGGTGCCAGGGGAGGTCGACGGCGACGGGGGCGAGACGGGCGAGACGGGCGAGTGGTTACCTCCGCGGCACAGCTTCTGGTCGTTCATGTCTCAGTCGGAGCCTCGCCGGGACATGGTCGGCACCGCCAAAGCGTCGCAGCGTCTACGCCTTGGAGCGCACCAAACGCACTCGCGCGCCCACGCGCACGCACACACGCACCCTCCTCTCTCTCGCTCCCACTCACGTTCGCTCGGTCGCGTACACACTCTCTCTCGCTCAGTTGCTCGCTCGCTCTCTCTGTCCCTCCGCTTTCGCACGCCCACTCAGTCTGTCGCTGCGTCTCTCATGCTCCTCTCTCTCTCGCTCGCGCACGATCACACGCCCTCTCTCGCCTCAGTCTCTCGGTTGCTCACTCGCACTCCTACGCTCTCGCTCGCTCTCTCAGTCACTCCCTCTCTCGCTCGCACTCCCTCTCGCTCGCACTCCCTCGCAAGTCACTCCCGCTCTCCCCCTCTCCCCCACCCCACCGTCACTCGCGCCCTCTCTCTCTCTCGCTCTCTCCCGCACGCTCTCGTTTAGCCAGCCGCCCAGGCTCTCTTAATGCCGCTCCGGCTCCGCAGGCGGAGGACGGATGACGGACATCGGGCCTCGCGAACCCAGCCCAGCGGAGATCAGCAGGAGGAGGGTGGGGTGGGGTGGGGGGGTAGGAGAGGACAAGGGGTTTTAGCGAGACAGAGGAGGTGGTGGTGGGGGGTGGTGATGGTGGGGGTGGTGGGGAGGTAGTGGTGGTGCTGGGGACGTGGTGGTGGATGGGATGGTGGTGGGGGTGGTGGTGGTGGGGACTTCTCATGTATTTCGTTTGTCCACATATTTATTTATTTCCCCCGACGCAGCGCATTTGTATTCCGCGCTGCACGGCCGGTGGCGCAGGGAGAGGGAGGGGGGGATGAGCACGGATGATTCGGGGTCGCCTATGCGGAGCGGACGGATTACCCGCGCACGTCCCTACGTCTGCTTATTCGTCGTCGTCAGTTACGGTCCATCCACTGCTGGACGCGATGCAATGCTTGTGCGTGTATCCCACGCCAACGCGCACACACGCGCACACACACACGCGCACACACGCGCACTCGCACAAACACAAAGACACGGGCTGCTGGAGCAAGTGCTGAGAGCCACCTACCCAGCTATGGTCTATCATCCTTTGCTCGACACAAACCTATGATGATGCGTTCGATCTCGCACTACGAGAAAGATCCCCCTTGTAGGCTCCATAAACTATTGGGGCAAGTGCTATTAGCACGGCACACCAGGGGGTGGGTGGCAAACACCACGCCCGGCCGCCTTTGTCTCCCGAGTGTCGATGTTTACACATCGCACCAGGTACTCATTTGAGGCCGAGTCGACCTAGGGGAGGCCCAAGACCAGTTGAGATATCACTCTCCACTGACGTATGTACGTATGTGTGTATGTTGAACTTCTTTCACACTGTACGTAACCAACCGTACTAATCGTAGGTGCGATGTTGGCCATTCACGGGTATCGGTTTGACCACCAAGACAGAGGGGGTGGAAGAGTGATCGCTCCGACTGTGTGGATCACAGGTAGCTGGAAGGCATCTCAAAGGTAGCTCTGCGGTGTCCACTTCCGTGGGGGCCGTTCTCCAACAGCAAGGCTTGCACTACTACCCTGCGGGTTCCCAATCGATATCTTGATCTCAAGACACGATGCCGACGGCACACTCGAGATAAATACGCTTTGGTTCTTTCGGTAAAGTCACGGAGGTAGGAAAAGTAATAGATCACGACGTTTCGATCGCAACACAAGCAACCGTCATCAGGTGGAACAACCACAGCAAGAAAAAACTGCTGATGACGATTGCTTGTGTTGCGATCGAAACGTCGTCATCTATTGCTTTTTCTACCAACGTGACTTTACCGAAAAAAAACAAAGAGTATGGATGCATGCAGTCACGAAAGCTTCAAAATAACTCGAGATAAAGTTGGGGGGAAATATTAAGTAATATTAATGATTTAAAGTAGTTTGTTGTGTTCTACAACCTGGTTAATGACGACTTGTCAGCTTATTTCAAACAGCAAAGAGTTGATCAGCAATATATTTATA